>NC_041392.1:719810027-719811333 GCF_002162155.2 Triticum dicoccoides
TGGTATGTTGACTTTTGCGCAGACTCCCCGGCAACGGCGCCAGAAATTCTTCTTGCTACCTCTTGAGCACTGCGTTGGATTTCCCCGAAGAGGAGAGGATGATGCACCAAGTAGCGTAAGTATTTCCCTTAGTTTTTGAGAACCAAGGTATCAATCTAGTAGGAGGCTACGCGTGAGTCCCTCGTACCTACACAAAAACAATAGCTAACGCAACCAACGCGCTTAGGGGTTGTCAATCCCTTCACGGTCACTTACGAAAGTGAGATCTGATAGAGATGATAAATAATATTTTTGGTATTTTTGGTATAGAGATGCAAAGTGAAAAGTAAAAGGCAAAGTAAAAGGCAAAGCAATAATAAAGTGATGGAGATTGATATGATGAGAAAGAGACCCGGGGGGCATAAGTTTCACTAGTGGCTTCTCTCAAGAGCATAAGTATTCTATAGTGGGTGAACAAATTATTGTTGGGCAATTGACATAATTGAGCATAGTTATGAGAATATCTAGGTATGATCATGTATATAGGCATCACGTCTGAGACAAGTAGACCGACTCCTGCCTGCATCTACTACTATTACTCCACTCATCGACCGCTATCCAGCATGCATCTAGAGTATTAAGTTAAAAACAGAGTAACGCCTTAAGCAAGATGACATGATGTAGAGGGATAGTTTCATGCAATATGATAAAAACCCCATCTTGTTATCCTCGATGGCAACAATACAATACGTGCCTAGCTGCCCCTTCTGTCACTGGGAACGGACACCGCAAGATCGAACACAAAGCTAAGCACTTCTCCCATGGCAAGAAAAACCAATCTAGTAGGCCAAACCAAACTAATAATTCAAAGAGACTTGCAAAGATAACCAATCATACGTAAAAGAATTCAGAGAAGATTCAAATATTATTCATAGATAGACTGGATCAAAACCCACAATTCATCGGTCTCAACAAACACACCGCAAAAAGAAGATTGCATCGAATAGATCCCCACGAGAGAGGGGGAGAACATTGTATTGAGATCCAAAAATAGAGAAGAAGCCATCTAGCTACTAACTATGGACCCGTAGGTATGAAGTAAACTACCTCACACTTCATCGGAGGGGCTTGGATGATGATGTAGAAGCCCTCCGTGATCGATGCCCCCTCCAGCGGAGCTCCGGAACAGGCCCCAAGATGGGATCTCATGGATACAGAAAGTTGCGATTGTGGAATTAGGTTTTTGGCTCCTTTCTGATCGTTTGGGGATACGTGGATATATATGGGAGGAAGAAGTACGTTGGGGGAGCTTCGAGGGGCCCACGAG
>NC_041392.1:719811671-719837417 GCF_002162155.2 Triticum dicoccoides
CCGCCTCGTGGCTTTCTTGACGGAGGGTCCAAGTCTCCTGGGTCTTATCTGATGAGAAAATCACATTCCCAAAGGTTTCATTCCGTTTGGACTCCGTTTGATATTCCTTTTCTTCGAAACCCTAAAATAGGCAAAAAACAGCAATTCTGGGATGGGCCTCCGGTTAATAGGTTAGTCCCAAAAATAATATAAAAGTGGATAATAAAGCCCAATAATGTCCAAAACAGTAGACAATATAGCATGGAGCAATCAAAAATTATAGATACGTTGGAGACGTATCAGACTCCGTTTGGTTTTCCTTTTCTGTAAAACTCAAAAACAAGGAAACAACAGAAACTGACACTGGGCTCTAGGTTAATAGGTTACTCCCAAAAATCATATAAAATAGCATATAAATGCATATAAAACATCCTAGATGGATAATATAATAGCGTGGAACAATAAAAAATTATGGATACGTTGGAGACGTGTCAAGCATCCCCAAGCTTAATTCCTGCTCGTCCTCAAGTAGGTAAATGATAAAAACAGAACTTTTGATGTGGAATGCTACCTAACGTAATTATCAATGTAATTTTCTTTATTGTGGCATGAATATTCAGATCGAAAGATTCAGGACAAAAGTTTAATATTGACATAAAAATAATAATACTTCAAGCATACTAACCAAGCAATTATGTCTTCTCAAAATAACATAGCCAAAGAAAGCTTATTCCTACAAAATCATATAGTTTGTCTATGCTTCATTTTCGTCACAAAAAATGCTCTAATCATGCACAACCCCGATGACAAGCCAAGCAATTGTTTCATACTTTAGTAATCTCAAACTTTTTTCAACTTTCACGCAATAGATGAGCGTGAGCCATGGACATAGCACTATGGGTGGAATAGAATATGATGATGGAGGTTGTGTGGAGAAGACAAAAAAAAGGAGAAAGTCCCACATTGACGCAACTAATCAATGGGCTATGGAGATGCCCATCAATTGATGTCAATGCAAGGAGTAGGGATTGCCATGCAACGGATGCACTAGAGCTATAAATGTATGAAAGCTCAACAAAAGAAACTAAGTGGGTGTGCATCCAACTTGCTTGCTCATGAAGGCCTAGGGCATTTGAGGAAGCCCATTGTTGGAATATACAAGCCAAGTTCTATAATGAAAAATTCCCACTAGTATATGAAAGTGACAATATAAGAGACTCTCTATCATGAAGATCATGGTGCTACTTTGAAGCACAAGTGTGGAAAAAGGATAGTAGCATTGTCCCTTTTACTTTTTTTATTTGGCCTTTCCTTTTTTTATTTTGCCTTTCTCTTTTTTTCTTTTTTTTCTTTTGGGACAATGATCTATTAATGATGATCATCACACTTCTATTTATTTACAACTCAAAGATTACAACTCGGTACTAGAACAAAGTATGACTCTATATGAATGCCTCCGGCGGTGTACCGGGATGGGCAACGAATCAGGAGTGACATGTATGAAACTATGCATGGTGGCTTTGCCACAAATATGATGTCAACTACATGATCATGCAAGGCAATATGACAATGATGAAGCGTGTCATAATAAATGTAACGATGGAAAGTTGCATGGCAATATATCTCGGAATGGCTATGGAAATGCCATAATAGGTAGGTATGGTGGCTGTTTTGAGGAAGATATAAGGAGGTTTATGTGTGATAGAGCGTATCATATCACGGGGGTTGGATGCACCGGCGAAGTTTGCACCAACTCTCAAGGTGAGAAAGGGCAATGCACGGGACCGAAGCGGCTAGCAATGACGGGAAGGTGAGAGTGTGTATAATCCATGGACTCAACATTAGTCATAAAGAACTCACATACTTATTGCAAAAATCTACAAGTCATCAAAAACCAAGCAGTACGCGCATGCTCCTAGGGGGGTAGATTGGTAGGAAAAGACCATCTCTCTTCCCCGACCACCACTCATAAGGAGGACAATCAAAGAAACACCTCATGCTTCAAATTTGTCACACAACGTTTACCATGCGTGCATGCTACGGGACTTGCAAACCTCAACACAAGTATTTCTTAATTTCACAATTACTTAACTAGCATGACTCTAATATCACCATCTTCATATCTCAAAACAATCATCAAGTATCAAACTTCTCATAGTATTCAATGCACTCTATGTGAAAGTTTTTATTATACCCATCTTGGATGCCCATCATATTAGGACTAGTTTCATAACCAAAGCAAATTACCATGCTGTTTAGGACTCTCAAAATAATATAAGTGAAGCATGAGAGTTCATCTATTTCTTCAAAATAAAACCACCGCCATGCTCTAAAAGGATATAAGTGAAGCACTAGAGCAAATGACAAACTACTCCGAAAGATATAAGTGAAGATCAATGAGTAGTCGAATAATTATGCAACTATGTGAAGACTCTCTAACCTTTAATAATTTCAGATCTTGGTATATTATTCAAACAGCAAGCTAAACAAAATAGAATAAAATGACGCTCCAAGCAAAACACATATCATGTGGTGAATAAAAATATAGCTCCAAGTAAAGTTACCGATGAATGAAGATGAAATAGGGGATGCCATCCGGGGCATCCCCAAGCTTAGGCTCTTGGTTGTCCTTGAATGTTACCTTGGGGTGCCTTGGGAATCCCCAAGTTTAGGCTCTTGCCACTCCTTATTCCATAGTCCATCGAATCTTTACCCAAAACTTGAAAACTTCACAACTCAAAACTTAATAGAAAACTCGTAAGCTCCGTTAGAATAAGAAAATAGATCACCACTTAGGTACTGTTGTTAACTCATTCTATATTTATGTTGGTGTAATATCTACTGTATTCCAACTTCTCTATGGTTCATACCCTCCGATACTACTCATAGATTCATCAAAATAAGCAAACAACACAATGAAAACAGAATCTGTCAAAAACAGAACAGTCTGTAGTAATCTGGATATTTCGAATACTTATGTAACTCCAAAAATCCTAAGAAATTAGGAAGACCAGGACAATTTGTATATTGATATACTACAGTTGTAATTGGTATTTTATCGCTCTCGGGTAAAAAATGAAAATTATTTTCGTGAGCGCATACTTTCTCTTTTTATCAGCAAGATCAAACAATAATCACCCAAGAAGATCCTAAAGGCTTTACTTAGCACAAACACTAATTAAAACATAAAAAACACAATCATAATAGAGGCTGGATGAATTATTTATTACTAAACAGGAACAAAAGGCAAAGAACAAAATAAAATTGGGTTGCCTCCCAATAACCGCTATCGTTTAACGCCCCTAGCTAGGCATGATGATTTCAATGATGCTCACACAAAAGATAAGAATTGAAACATAAAGATAGAATCATTAAGAATATGACTAGCACATTTAAGCCTAACCCACTTCATATGCATAGGGATTTTGTGAGCAATCAACTTGTGGGAACAAGAATCAACTTGCATAGGAAGGTAAAACAAGGGTAACTTCAAGATTTTCAACACATAGAGAGGAAACTTGATATTATTGCAACTCCTACAAGCATATATTCCTCCCTCATAATAATTTTCAGTAGCATCATAAATGAATTCAACAATATAACTATCACATGAAGCATTCTTTTCATGATCTACAAGCATAGACAATTTACTATTCTCCACATAAGCAAAATTCTTCTCATTCGGAATAGTGAGAGTATCATAATAAATCCGAATACTATAAATGGTTTCCACATTAAAAGAGTATTGTTCAGAAAAAGGGTAATCATAATCATGACAAGTTTTATAAATATAATCATCACTACTTTTTATAGCATAAGTGTCATCACAATAATCATCATAAGTAGCAGCTTTGTTCTCATCATAATCAATTGAAACCTCTTCCAAAATAGTGGAATCATTACTAAATAAAGTCACGACCTCTCCAAATCCACTTTCATAATTGTCACAATAAGATTCAACACCCTCCAAAATAGTGGGATCATTACTTCCTAAAGTTGACACTCTTCCAAACCCACTTTCATCAATATAACCATCATAAATAGGAGGCATGCTATCATCATAATAAATTTGCATATCAAAACTTGGGAGGTTAAATATATCATATTCATGAAACATAGCATCCCCAAGCTTGGGACAAACATTGATTGCAGCAAATAAATTCTCAAACATGTCATTCTCATCATTAATAGTATGGATAGCACCAATAGTATACCAATTATCATCATCACAATGAGTAATAGGAGCAACATCATTTGGGAGGGATACCTTTTTACCTTTGCTTCTACGTCTTTTCTTTTTCTTCTTCGCATCATGTGTGGGTTTAACCCTCTTTTTGGAGCTCCTTATTAATGAGATTGGTTGGATAGAAGGCTCCTCCTCGTTACCTGATTCATCATAAGAAAAAATAGGAGGATATTGGGAAATCTCTTCCCTTCCATTAGTATTCTCTTCATCTTCTAATTGTTTTCTTGACTTTATGTAATTGGCAATATAAGGATTCTCAATGCAATTCACCACACAATACATATAAATTTCCTCTATATCAAAATCAAGAACTTTATCAAGGGAAAATTCTGGAATATCCTTAGTTATACGTTTCATTTCTTCATAACCCAGAAGCAAACTAAGTTCTTTATGATGTGCAAGGGAAATCAAGTCATCACAATTTTTGGACACGATTCGATCATGAAACAATTTGCACTGGATATTTAAATGACCACACTCATTGCAAAGTTCACAAGGATGGCTAAGAAAATTTAAATTTTCAGCACAAACATCTAGCCTTTCTTGCAACCATTTAGTTTCTAAATACTTGTGCTTCTTGCAAAATCTATCTTCCCTATTTGGGGTGTACTTGCAAACCTATGCACTCCACAAAAATTGACATGCTTATAAGAGACATTTTCATCATGACTAGTGCAATCATCATTAGTACTACTAGTCATCAACCCCGTGCATCTGCACGGGCTAGTAACTTTAATTAAGCATTAAATATTAAAATTAGTAACAATAGGCGATACATCTATTGTATAAAATCAAAGGTTTAAATTGGAAAATGTAATATGGCATCTCGGTATTTTGAAACCGGGCCACCTATTTAGAGATTCACGATAACACACGATGCTAACCAATTGGATAAATATTTTCTCTTTAACCCTAATTTGCACTATTGGTCCATATGTAATGCCTTTTATCTTTGTTTAACAATTATTTCTATCAATTTTACAAACTCGTCACACGATGCAGGTTTACAACTCATTATAATTTTAGTTGCCAATTTATAATTAGCGATGTTGTGTTAACTAAAAAAGTATGCATGAAAAGGTTATCAAATTATTCTAATGAGAAAGGATAGAACAGTGACATACTAAGGCTCTACAGTTTCATACTTAACACACAGTATGTCGGCGTGTCCAAACAATTAGTAACATCGGTGTCAAATAATTCATATATTCAAATGGCGGCAAAAGATAGAACGACCATGTTTGAGATGAGGTCTAGCGCTCATAAGGAAACTATTATAGTCGGTACGCCTAGCAAGGTTGTACCATATTCTTGTTATTCATCTTTGCATGCTATGATTCCACAGTTCAGAACGCAGTTATATCAAAACAGCGATTTGATTAGCATCTCATGTACGCAGAATCTGAAAACAACATGCTTAGTTGATGTATCATCTACTCAATCTACTCAGTATTCATGGGTATCATAGGGAGCATGTCAATCATTGTGGCATCCATATTCGCACCCATCACTAATCACATTCATGTGCATCATATAACTAATGACATTAGGTGTGGTCGTGAGAACAAACCTGAGGGTTGTTTGGATCTAGGCAAATTTTCCAGTCCCTTGCAAGCTTTGGCGTGGATGGTTGTAGGATAAGTCTTGTCGAAACTGAAAAAGTGGCTACCATAAACGTCCAACGACAATATCTAGAAGTGAACCGATGGGAGCGTTCTAGGCGAGACAAAGACCATGGCATGACGCTGGCTATTGCGATTATGGCAGAGACATAAGATTTTGCATATTGGACAGAGACATTGCTGCAATAATGGTACATCAGGAGGTTCTTGCATCCAACGGCAAGCGCTGCGACCACAGGGGCCGAGACTGAGGAGGAAGAGGAGGTCCGTCGGGCAGGAGGACGATCTAAGTTTATGAGGTGCAGATCGGTCTGTCTATAATTTATTTTTCTTAGCTTTTGATTTGACAGGATGTCTATGAATTTTTTTGCTTGATATATACACCATATATTGTTACAACTCTAATCACGTTCACTTATTGATCTGAACCGTGTATTTAATATATAAAGATTTAATTTATGTTTTTTCTGATAACTAACATGGAGACTCCGTTTTACTTTTTTTTTAACTCGTTGGCATTTTTATTTCAGCAATCAGTTTCTTTTTTTTACGTATTTCAGCGAACAGCCTGATCGTGGATTTTAAGTTAAATAACCTCATCGTTGATTCTTTTTCCTTTTTATCGTTGGAATTTTTTAGACGTTTTATTGTTGGAGATTTTAACGGGGACAGGGCTTTTTAATTCGTGGGATCGGGTAGAGACTTTCCTTGTCTGGTTGCTTACGTGAGGATTTCTTTGATTTTTTATATTAATGTTGGAGGTGGCACATGCACTTATTATGGAAGCTTTCCTTCTCTCGAGATTTTAACGGGGACAGGGCTTCTTAATTCGTGGGATTGGGTAGAGACTTTCCTTGTCTGGTTGCTTACGTGAGGATTCCCTTGATTTTTTAGATTAATGTTGCACGTGGCACGTGCACTTTTTATGGAAGCTTTCCTTCTCTCTCGGTCACAAATTTTACAATCTAATGTTTTCTTTCCTTTTTTGACAGCACGTCTATGTTTGATCTGCACATTGTATATGCTTATGACTCTAATCACGTTCACTTGTTGATATGAACCGTAGATTTAAATTCTATAATGATTTAGTTTATGTATTTTTCTGGAAACTAACGTGGAGTCTCCATCGATATTTTTATTTCATGGACAATCAGCCGGATCATGGCTTCTTTTTCCCTTTTATCATTTATTTTGACATTATATCATTAGGGATTTTAACGGGGCCTGTCCTTCTTCAATCATGACAGAGGCTTTCCTTCTTAATTTATGAACACGCGTGGAGGCTTTCCTTCTGTGTGTTTATTCGCGTGAGGATTTCCTTATTGTTTTTCTTACGTGAGACTTTCCATATTTCGTTTCCCTAATGTTAGACATGTCACATGTTAGACGTGTCACGTGTCACATGCGCTTTTTATATGACTGAACGTTACGCAAGTTTTTCTTTTTATCCTAACCGTAAATTTTATAATCTAACGGTTTAATTAATTTTGATGATGTGGATTAATGACAGATCATGAAAGGTGCCTCCAATTAGTAAATATAAGATAAGATGGATATTCAAAGAGTTCATACTAACAACATTGCAATCATGCTCATCATTCAAAGATTTAGTGCCAACCATTTTAATGCATTCTTCTTCTAGCATTTTGGCACAATTATCCTCAATTCCATTTTTTGTAATTTTCTTTTATAAACTAAACTAGTGATAAAACAAGAAAATAAAAGATTCAGTTGCAAGATCTAAAGATATACCTTCAAGCGCTAACCTCCTCGGCAACGGCGCCAGAAAAGAGCTTGATGTCCACTACACAACCTTCTTATTGTAGACGTTGTTGGGCCTCCAAGTGCAGAGGTTTGTAGGACAGTAGCAAATTTCCCACAAGTGGATGACCTAATATTTATCAATCCGTGGGAGGCGTACGATGAAGATGGTCTCTCTCAAACAACCCTGCCACCAAATAACAAAGAGTCTCTTGTGTCCCCAACACACCCAATACAATGGTAAATTGTATAGGTGCACTAGTTCGGCGAAGAGATAGTGATACAAGTGCAATATGGATGGTAGATATAGGTTTTTGTAATCTTAAAATATAAAAAGCAAGTTAAATAATGATAAAAGTGAGCACAAACGGTATTGCAATGCTAGGAAACAAGGCCTAGGTTTCATACTTTCACTAGTGCAAGTTCTATCAACAATGATAACATAATTGGATCATATAACTATCCCTCAACATGCAACAAAGAGTCACTCCAAAGTCACTAATAGCGGAGAACAAACGAAGAGATTATGGTAGGGTACGAAACCACCTCAAAGTTATTCTTTCTTATCGATCTATTCAAGAGTCCGTAGTAAAATAACACGAAGCTATTCTTTCCGTTCTATCTATCCTAGAGTTCGTACTAGAATAACACCTTAAGACACATATCAACCAAAACCATAATGTCACCTAGATATTCCAATGTTACCTCAAGTATCCATGGGTATGATTATACAATATGCATCACACAATCTCAGATTCATCTATTCAACCAACACAAAGAACTTCAAAGAGTGCCTCAAAGTTTCTACCGGAGAGTCAAGACGAAAACGTGTGCCAACCCCTATGCATAAGTTTGCGAAGTCACGGAACTCGCAAGTTGATCACCAAAACATACATCAAGTGGATCACATGAATATCCCATTGTCACCACAGATAAGCACATGCAAGACATACATCAAGTGTTCTCAAATCCTTAAAGACTCAATTCGATAAGATAACTTCAAAGGGAAAACTCAATTCATCACAAGGAGACAAAGGGGGAGAAACATCATATGATCCAACTATAATAGCAAAGCTCGCGATACATCAAGATCATGCCGAATCAAGAACACGAGAGAGAGAGAGAGAGAGAGATCAAACACATAGCTACTGGTACATACCCTCAGCCCTGAGGGAGAACTACTCCCTCCTCGTCATGGAGAGCGCCGGAATGATGAAGATGGCCACCGGAGAGGGATTCCCTCCTCTGGCAGGATGCCGAAACAGGTCTAGATTGGTTTTTGATGGGTACAGAGGCTTGCGGCGGCGGAACTCCCGATCTAGGTTATGTTCTGGAAGTTTGGGTATATATAAGAGGTGTTGGAGTCGGGAACAAGTCAGTGGGGTCCCCGAGGCGGCCACGAGGACTCTTCTCGCCCATCTCCGATACTCCGTGGGCTTCTTCTGGTCCAAAAATAATCTCCGTGAAATTTCAGTTCAATTGGACTCCGTTTGGTTTTCCTTTTCTGTAGAACTCAAAAACAAGGAAAAACAGAAACTGACACTGGGCTCTAGGTTAATAGGTTAGTCCCAAAAATCATATAAAATAGCATATAAATGCATATAAAACATTCTATATGGATAATATAATAGCATGGAACAATAAAAACTTATGGATACGTTGGAGACGTATCAAGCGCCGGAACGGTCGCCGGAAGAAATGGGGTGGCGCGGGCGGCGGCGGCGGCGATAGTGGCTGGATGGGGTAGGTGGAGTTGCAAGCGAGCGCTCGATAGTCCAGCGCGCGGGAGCGGGCATAGCAAATAAGCGGCACGCGATGGCGTTTTGGCCGGCGCGCTGAACTGGATATGCCGTGCACGCGATTTTTGCGCGTCCGCTGGAGCGACCGGAGAGGCAGCGCGCGCAAAAAGCTCTAATTTTTCAGCGCGGCTGTTGGAAATGCTCTAAGGGACCTTATATGTGTTTGCCTTCATTCCGAGCCAGATAAAAGGTAAAAAATGGGTCTTAAGAGCATCTATAGCTAGTCACCTCAAATGCCCAGGCGGACGGCCTGGTCACTGACCAGTCACAAAAATTCCACTCAGACGGGCTCCTTAAATGGACCTCAAACGCTCGGGCTGACCGGCACCCCTCATATCCAGCCTAAATATGGGGCAGATATGGGGGCGTCCTGGCGTGCTCGGGCACGTCCGCCACGTCGAATTGACCCTGGGCCCCATAGGGAAACACTTCAAAACCCGGTGGTCCGAAGCTCATCTCCTCTGTTTGACCGATGGCGCCGCGTGGCGCCGCTTCGATGGGCTGCGTAGTGCCTAGCTCGGCTATTTAAGCCGATCGCCGACACCGAAACCCTACCCGTCCACATTTCCCCCTTCCGTCTGCCGCCGTCGTCACTTCCCACTCGCCGTCCGCCACCACTAGTCGCCATGCCCCCATGCCTCCAGGTAAGGAGCTACCCATATCTAACGCCGGAGCGCCGGCTGCAGCTCCTTGAGCAGATCTAGGCAAGGCGTGAAGCCCGGAACATTGCGGGGCTACATCCGAATGCAGTGCATTCGAAGGAGGAGGTTGAGGTTGAGGAGGAGGAGCCAGAGGAGGATGTGGGGGACGCTGGGGATGCGGATCTGCAGGCAGAGCAACAGGCCATCGTCAATTCCCTCCGCTCGGAGTCGAATGTGGAGGCCAAATGCCGTCCTCGGCAAGAGATGGAGGCGGAGCATGCCACGGAAGTCGACAAGATGCTCGCGTACATGGATGAGGAGGAGGAGGAGGAGATGGATCCTTCCTATGCGCCCGTCCACCCAGCGCCTAGCACCAACGTCGTGGACATCTCCGACGACGAATCATAGCTATCATGTCATACTACGTAGGTTTATTTTGCATGGTGTGTATGGATCCAGGGGATGAAATATGATAGGTTCGGATGTAGAGCAGCAAATGTAAGGCGTGGTAGGTCACTCTCTGCAGGCATTTGAGGGGTTTGATTTGTCAAGTCCGGCTGTAGATGCTCTCAGCTACTGAAGACCAGGCAGGAAAGGCGCCCGGGCTAGCTGTTGAATTAGAGAAGGGGTATGGAAGATAAAAGGTTAAAAGATTAGTCCTGGTTTACCAGCTATGAGATTTTGGTTACTTATCAATGCTATTCTGAATTGACAAGCTCAGCAAAGAGCAACACTTGAATCTAAGGCTAAGAAGAGGGTAAGAGATTTGAGAGTTGAAGCATAAGTCAGTAATTGTCATCTTTATCAGTTCCAAAAACTTGACGGTTCCCTTTTTTCTGGAAAAAGGGCCATATATTATTGTAAAGACATAAAGCTACTGGGCGGTCATGCCATCTGGTGGAGTTATTTGTTTTGTGATTAGCAAACAAACTATTCATGTTATGTCCTCGATAATCTGCAATGTGCTTTCTTTCTCAAAAAGGGAGAAAAGGTGCAAGGTATTTCTATAGTTTGTTAAGGATCAAGATCTTTCATATACAAGTGATATAATTATTTTTGTACTATCTTTGTCTTTCAGTACTCATACCAATGTGTATAAATGTTGAATGTATTGGTCTATTAAAATGGGCATATTTTCATATAGGCGTGAAGTAGCATTTTTGTTGCCCACTCACGTGTGTTCCCTAGCATGATATATTCAACAAGGGCATGGCCTTTCTATGTTTTCCTTGTGAACTCATGTTTTAGCGTGCCTTCAAGTATGTCCAATCGTTCAGCAAAGACCTCATTACACGGAATTTGGCTTGAGGGAAGAGTACTCACAATAGCTTCTTCTAAACACAATTTGCTACTTCTCAGGGCTAGCCCATAGGTAAGGCTAACATCGTGACCTCCAGGGGGCCGAGGGACGGAGGTCTCAACTCACATACTTGTAATAACAAAACTATTGGTTATTACACACAAATGTGTAATCGATATATTCGAGAAATAATAAGGTCAAATATGTGGAACCAGGGAGCACACCACACACGGGCCGTATAAACAAACCAGTATGATAGGTGCATCCACTAGTTTGGTTAGGTTACCAATCTCTTGGATGAACATCCCACAAATTAGGTCCTAGTGGATTATTTCCTATGTCCATTTCCATGGACTATGATCGGTTTTTTAAGAACAAGTAGTAACTGTTTGTTTAGGCAACAAGTAGTAACCCTTTTATATAGTGTATTATTAAAATTGACGCTATTTCACTACCAAGTTCAACAGGTTACCAAGACAATTGGAAAACGTACGACAGATTTGACCATGCCAAAACGAGCATGTCAACCTTTAAATGATAAGTTCCGCATAAAAAACTTATATACTCCAGATTTTTCTATTGGATTGGACCTAATAATGCACTAGAAACTAGCACTTTGATCTTGCATAATAATGCACTATAAACTTCTCACTTGTTCATACAGATCTATGTTAGGATTTTTTAGATTATAACACACACACACACAAATATTGTAAGTGACATTTCTCCCAAAACAAAATTGTAAGTGGCATCACCTCAAAAAGGAAAATAACTTCTCTTAAAAACATGTAATTTTAAATTTAGCATGTTGTGCTCTTGGAAAAGATGATAGAAGTCTATACAAAACACTATAATTAATATTAAAAATATTGGTATGTGGTTAATAAAAAATATATTCATTAAATTTGGTCTTTGATAAAGTATATTATAAATAAATATAAAATTTAATATAAACATTATTATTTTAAGTTTTACGAATGAGTGTGGATTTTATACCAACTCAAACGGGTACAGGTCATATCCACACCATCTGCCTCTGTCTCGAGATCCATGCGGCAAACCAACAATTTCTGTTCGGTGCTCGTTGTTAATATGGGAAAATCATCGCATATGTGTATCATCTCCTGGAGTACTGCACGATAAGAGCCAATAGCAAATATAGGCTCTCTCGCGTATTGGATACCAAAAATGGAAGTGTTGTATTTTTTGTCCTTTGGTTTACCAACTAATAAGCCAATGAATTAATCCTCTTATGTAATTCTGCGGGGATTTTGGTTAGGTGTCATTCTATAAGAGACAATAGGCAAAGTACCATTAGTGAAAACCAAACATGCCAAAATACCACTAGTAAAAGCCAACTTGCCAAAATAGCACTCACTTCAGTTTTCTCTAGCCAAAATATTACTAGCTCATAACTGAGACTAATATCATCCAAAAAGGTTTGCATGCCCTTACTTCTTCAACACGGAATGGACATGGACACAAAATGGTTCTCACAACACAGTATAGCAATTAGCAAAAGAGCACCTCCTGAGCACGTACACCATTCTGCTACTAAGCATGCAAGCATGGTTGCAAACAGTCATCGTACCATAGGATATGAGGACTTGGTCCGGTTACATATCATGTAATTAATCTGCTACAAGTTATAATAAAGACAATTAGAACTGCAACTGATTAAGGAAATGCAGCTCTCTGCTCTCCCTGATCGACGACCAAAAATCCATATAACTGCAATTTGAAAATGGTATTAGTTAGTATTATGACATTTCCTGAATGTAGATGTCCTAGTGTTGGATGCTTTCTTTCTAGTATTAGCCACATGATAGCGAAAAAGAAAGTTTGTGAGCAACAACAGCATAACCAACAGTCACATAACATAAAAGAACAAAGTATGCAACCCGATCTGGAGTGCTCAACATCCAAAAGCTTGCTGATATCCTCGTTCACATGGCATTGCTATTTTTAGAGAAAACAGAGTAAGGATCGGGATGAAGGCAATTTAGAATCCGAATGTTTTTAGAGAAAATTAATCAAAGAACAAAACCAGTGGTTGGTATAATCTGCATTCCAGTTCAACAAAACTCATACCATAAGCAAAAGATCATGGTTCTCACAATCAAATGAACTAAACTCACCGAAGAGGGCTGTGAGCAGCAGTTTTGCTCCTTGTCGATGCACTAGGAGGTGTTGAAACAATTGCAATAGTTGTTTCCCTTTGCCTTATCATTGGACTTGTAGGAGTACCAAGTTGAGTACCTTGCTTAGTTGGTGTCTTAGGAGAAGAAGTAGCTGCAATGCTTGCTTCAACCTTTGATTTTTTCCCTACAATTCAATACAACATTGTTAGCAATTAATATGCAAGACATTTGGCAACAAGTGAAAGAAATTTAGACTCATGAAATAATTATCGTGGAGGAGTAGCATCTCGGTTCGTGTCACTTTCAATCTCTAGCTCCTTCCATGTCTTCCGAAGATGACCTAATGTTCCACACCTTTTGCATTTACGTTTTCTGCCGGTTCCACCTTCGGTGTAATTCCTTATCCTCCTAGTTCTTGGACGTCCAACACTCTTGGTAAGCTTGGGAGGGATCATATCAAATTCAGGATTTACCTTGAGCCATTGGGACCTGCCCCTAATTGGCATGAGAATTCCCTCATATGCTGCTTTGAACCTGGCCACTGAGAAACACTCATCAATATAATCCTTTAGCTTGGTTTTTTGGAGAATATGAACCGAAGAGCATGTGTGCATGGCTTACCACAAATCTGCCATCTCCTACAAGAGCACTCGCTTTTCTCCAAGTTAACGGTGTGCCTCCATCCATTTCCTAAAATCTCAGCTATATTTGGCGATGCTCTTGCTTCCAAATAATGCAGCCCCTTGCTTTTCAAATTCAAC
This sequence comes from Triticum dicoccoides, assembly GCF_002162155.2. NCBI lineage: Eukaryota > Viridiplantae > Streptophyta > Magnoliopsida > Poales > Poaceae > Triticum > Triticum dicoccoides. Next base: position 719,825,922 of record NC_041392.1, read on the forward strand.
TCCTTTATCACACTAGGTAGTATCTAACCTAGAAGTGCTTCGGCAACGACTCTCTTTTTCTCTAACAATTTCATTATCATTTCCCTAAGGTTGTCCAAAAGCTCAACATGTGCAAGCTGCTTCATGTCCTTAGTCCAATTATTGAAAACCTCTGCCAAATTATTGCAGACATACTCAACTTTTGTCATTGTTGAAAATTTGCTTCTTCTCCACACACGGTTGTGATGCATGTTCAAATAGGCTATTGCTTCAGCGTTTTGTTCTTGTATTTCCGCCATCCTGGAATCATGCTTCTCTACTTCATATGTCTAAGCTGCATGCCACATATTATCTAGTATGTCACCTTTGAACTTTTTCTTGAAGCTAAGCATTAGATGCATTGTGCATTCTCTATGTTCACAATTTGGGTAGACCTTAGAAACGGTGTTCTCCCACCCCTGACATGCATCTGTATGGATCACGAGACCATGTGGCTCTCCAATGGCCAATTTCAATTGCTCCATGAACCATACCCAATTTTCTGTATTTTCTTTCCCAAATATTCCAAATGCTACTAGAAACATCCAACTATGCCCATCCACACCAATAGCGGCTGCCAATTTTCCGGTGTATTTCCCACTAAGAAAAGTTGCATCAACCCCCAAATATGGTCTACACCCTTCCAAAAACCCAGCAAGGTATGACGTGAAGACAATCAACAAGCTATTGAAAACATGCACAATGTCACCCTTTTTGTTGGTAGTTGTTTTTTATGTCTATCTCAAATATACTTCCACGATTGGCTGCCAACAATTCGGCTCTAAAGTTCCACAACTGGTGAAAATTCTCCCTATATGTACCTTCCAATTGATCCTTTGCACGAGCTCTTCCTTTCCAAACATCGGTGTACTGAAGCTTAATATCATACTCCTTTTGCAAAGTTTCTTTAAGTTGTTTTGCACTCACCATGAGATTCTCCTCAAGTGCAACATTCCCTTTATCAGCAAGCCAATCTCTATTTGCCTTTCCTTTACTGCAATTGGTACTCCCACAAGTATGGCAAAAAGGAAGTTTCTTTACCTGCAATAACATTAAGAAACATAAGTGCCAAATAAACAATAGTAAAAAGAAAGAAATCAACAATAACATGAGCCAAAGAAAGAAGCAAACAACGGCACTAACCATACCATGAAAGTTTTAGTATTCGGTAACTTGGAGGCATGTATCCTCCATGGACAATCCTCATCAGTGCAATTAGCCCTAAATCCCTGGGGGTCACTATACTACGTGCCAAAGGACCAATCTTCTCTAGTTGCTAATTGTCTCAATGCAACTCTAAATGCTTTAGAGTTAGGAAATGTGGCTCCTACTTCAATTCAAGGATTATTTTTATTGTGGATATAAGTAGGATCCATATTGTTCGCAAGTAAAGCCTCATCATTCCCTCGCACATGTTATGGATCATAAGAGTTGTCAACATCCAGTGTTCCCAATGGAACTCTTACAGCCTTTGGCGCGACAATTTTCTATGGTTCGGCATTCTCCTTTGATTCAACATTCTCCTCATGCAAATAGGTGTTCTCCTCATTGCATCCCACGGGCTCATCATCCTCATACTCCCCTTCATAGGCTTGCTTTGGCCAAGCAAAGAATGGAGCGTGAACCGGATGATCATCCATCTCCTCGGTGATGACAGGAGAAGGTTCATTGTGTTGCTATTTGCTCTCAATGGTCACACCGAACCTTACTATTTTTGTGTTAGAACATGTATCAAACAATTGAGCTACCTCTATTTCAGAGATCAATGGGACAGTGTTATCTACGGATCCAACCAAATGGCCATTCTCTGATCAGCAGAGCACTTGTACCTCTCCTCCACAACCTCCTTTATCCGCACCACAGATAATCCTCGACTGACCATAAAATTCCATGTTTTGCCCCTTGTGTACACTCTTCTGCCATCTACAATTTTCAAGTAAGACTGAACATCTATTTCTACTTTAAAATCGCCCATCGAATCTGAAACATGCAAACAAAGGCTCATCATCTAGGAGCATTCACCATTGACAATAGATACTAGCACCATTCACAGTAGATACTAGCAGCTAGAGATAGTACATACTAGTAGGTAGAGACTACTACAGAATTGAGATGTTAAATTATTTTAAGAAAGTTGTATTCCATTGTTTCTTTTCCATAAAAAAGTTCATACCTGACAAAAGACCAAATATGCCCATCCACTTGCAATGAAAAATTCCAAGGATTTGTTGCACTTGAAATGAAAAATACTAAGGTAACAGGGGGCAAATAATACAAGGTCGAGGGCCCTAGGAGGATGGCGTCGAGAGCTTTGGGAGAGTCGAGTCAGAAGTTGCCGTCAAGGGCCTGGGAGGGCAGCGTCGGGAGCTTGGGGAGGCCAACCCATCAGCTGCCGTGGAGGACCTTGGAGGACGGTGTTGGCCCTCGTCTGGGTCCTGGGAGGTCGGCGTCGGGAGCTTGGGGAGGGCGGTGAGGCTACGGGACGTTGTGTCGGGCGGTGATGCCAGGGGAGGGCGGAAGGGCGGCGGAGCGAGTGCCGGCGGGCTGCCATGAGAGTGGCCTGGGAGGAGGAGGATACAGGAGAGAGATGTGTATGAGGATATCACTCCTCTCTTTAGGTTTATAGGGGGCATTTTGGGAATACCAAAAAAACTGACAAGGTGCTAACGGTTTGACTCACAAAATTTGTTTGACATCTAACAGGAGTGCTATTGTGGACTGAAAAACTGAGACAGGAGTGCTATTTTGACACTTTGGTTTTTCATAGTGGTATTTTGGCACTCGTGGTTTCCACTAGTGGTATAGTGGCAATTCTCTCATTCTGTAATGGGTACAGTGAAAAATTCACTAAGATAAATTTTATCCACCATGGTTAGTTTGTATTTTTTTTCTTAATTTTGTTGAGCTCAATACTTGTCCCTTTGAACGTGCACAATATCGGCGTGATGTTTGATTTTTGAAATTCCCCTAATACAGTTATGAAAGTTTCTTGATCCATAATAGAAAACCATTGCACCAGTCTCTTGTTCCGACGAGCCCGCCTCGTGCTCCGCTTCTACATCATGGCGCTGGGAGAGATTAGTCTTTAAACTAGACGATTCCCCGCGCGTTGCTACGGGAATTGGTGGCAATATGTTTAGATGATACTTGGTTGAATGCAATATGGATATTTCGATTAACAATATGAGCATGAAAATACAGATATAAGAGATTTATTGAACTTTGTTGGTTTATTGTTACAAAATCCTGTAAATAAGTAGCATAATGTTGGTTTATAGTTTGTTGGATTCATCCACGCGGTTGTCGTCTTCGTCGAGGAGAATTTGGACATGTTTAAATCCGTTCTTCATGTACTCGAAGATGTACTTGGTGGACCTGAATGGATGTTCCTGGAGTAGCTTTGTGATGTTTTCTTCACGTGCGTCCTCTTTCAAAGTGATCCATGTTGCGGATTTAGTGGTGGCATTTTCATGTCTGCAATAGCCTCCATGTACTTGTGAGTTTTTCTTGATGCATGAGTTGATGAAGAGGGTAGAACATTCTTTGTTGTGTAAGGTGGCATCTTGTAGAAAAGTATACGGGCAAATTGTGAAATATCAGACATGAAACCGGCGAAATAACTTTGCATGTAATAGACATACCTTTTGCCTTGTTGTTGCTTGTCCATGTATTTGACAATAATGAAGTTTTCAGTGTGAGAAAAGATTTGCTTGTAGATATAGGTTGTATGGGGGGAGGGGGGGTATTATATAGGTGGACTACAACCGTATGAGTTTTTAATCGAAAGATGTTTTAGAAATGCTTTATACACTATTAACTCAGCAATTAATGAATTTATAGTGTCTAACAGGATTTTTTAGTAACCTTTAATACAGAATTAACCGAGTAATGAATTTTTAGAAACTGGCAATTGTGACTTACACTGTGATTGTAAGAACAACCATTTGAGGTGTTAATGTAGGAATAAATATTTTACATGTATGCACGATTGTACAGTTTACAAAAAAATATTATGGCACATTTATAGGAGTTTATCCATTGTTGATAAGCACAAAATTGCAAATATTGCCAGAAAACTATGAAGCTGGAACCAAAAGTACGCACGAGTAGACATCTCGGTTACAATATAGAGGTACTGGTTATGAAAACATTCTTGGTCACAATAGAAGTTGAGCAACAAAAAAATTATTGTTGTCGGCTGGCAGTGCCAAAGCACTGCGGAAGTTGAACATTCTTGATTATTGATCGTTTGGAGCACTATGGAAGTTGGCTGTATGAGCATTGTGGAAGCTGCCTGTATGAGCATTGTGGAAGTTGCCTACATGAATTGTGATACATAGTATTTTTATAAATGCAATATATATTAGAAATTCTGAATGTTTGAATAAAAAACCGAGGTACATAATATACAATACCTTTGTATGTACTTTCATTTTAGTCTGTCTTTTCATAGGTGTTTGCTGCATTTTTATTGTCTGCATTGGTTGGTAGAGAAAATATTTAGAATTTTAAATATATGAACAGAAAAATTCATTGGCAAGATATTCAACTATAGGTAATGGGAAGTAATACATACTCTCGCTTTGCTTTTGCCTTTTCGAAAGAGGACTATCTGTGCTTTTTGAGCTGCATTCAGAAATTTGATTGCATTGAGCAGGAAACTAAATAAGAAAGTAATATTATAGGTACAGGATTGTTAGGATTGCATTAGCAGTAAACTAAACATAAATAAATTCTTCGTAGTGGTTGTGAGTGTTATGAAGCATTAGATAGGAAACAAAACATAGTTGTTGGCATCATCCTTGTGAGTGTTGTGATACCTGTTAGAGTTGTTGGCATCATCCTTCTGAAAATCAATCCTTCTTTCTACTTCGGAACTGATTTGAATGTACATTATAAATAAGAAAGTATGTTTATCAGAGGAATTGAATAAGCATGGAGGTTAGTGAAGCATTATACAGATGAACATACAAAACTGAGAAATTATTAGATTTACCAAAGAAAAATCCTAATAGTTGAAATGTTTAATCTTAACTTCGCTTGGAGGTTTGTGAAGCATTACACACATGAAATCCTATGTGGCCAAATTTCCCTGGATTCACTTTCCTTTGTAGTGATAGGTGTCTGGTTATCACTTGGAGGTGTATTATTGAAGGGGGCCTCTGGCTGCTATGCACTTGGACTGAAAATAATATAGATAATGCTCATCAGAAAATATGGATTTAATGTTTTGTCAATATATTTTCAGAATTTAAATTGATAAAATGGCCAGGAACCTCTCATCATTTATGACAGATGAAGTTGGTGCAAGGTTATCTTGTGCTGACTGAAAAAGCTTCACATGTCAAGTTAATAGGATGATATATGAAGGTAATGAGTATCAAAAATTTGTTACCTTTGAAGCAGTTAACAGAGGAACCGATTTGGTATTGTCCACGGGGAAACTTTTTTTCAGGACATATTTTATAGGGTACTTGGCAGCTGAATCAATATTCATTCCTATATAGAATAACCTTTCTTTACCAATGGCTTTATCCAGGGAAAGCACCTGATCCGCCGCATCTATTTTCATGTTCATAGAAACTTCCTCAGCATGATGCTCAACCAAGTCTTCAGCTATTTTATTAAAGGCAACTGCATCCAAACTTCCTGAGCTATCTGTTAGTGTAAGGGGAAGCTTATACCTGAAGGATTGTCAAATTTTTAGTGACATGAATAAGAGAAAAGAAATTTATCATGATTAGATTTAGGAAGATGTATGGTACATTGGGCATGGAACAGGAAATTGGAAGGCGCATGTTGGGGTATCTGACATGTTGTTGTAACCTTTTCCACAACGCTTGCATGCTTTGTAGTACCATTTGACTAATGGTATAATGGATGCCACTTTTGCAATAGTACTGAATGTTGCTCCTCCCTTGTGTCAGAAAAGGTTGGGGCATCAATTATATATATTTTTGGATAGAGAGGTTCTAGAAATGAACTATCTCGGAAAGTATTGACTTGAAAAGATGTGGTTGCCAAGGTAGATATTTGTTCAATGGTATACAGCTTTCCTGCTGCTTCAAGTGGAGATAGATGTGTGACTTTAGGGAGATTCTTTTGTAGGGTTGGAAATTTCCATTGGTATCTTCAATTTTTTTATATAAGCTATTAGTATGTTGCAGCGGCGAACAAAAACATTAGGCAAATGGCAATGAGGGAGGTGGAGAACCTGCTTCGATACTGTTGAACTTCAGGTATATTGAGGTCAAGATACACATGCGTTGCAGAACTTGAAGAACCTTGTATTGTACCTATAAGATCATGTGGTTAATAGTATATTTAAATAATCCTTTCATTTTCCTTGAAGCAAGCTCGTTTGATAATTCACCTGTAAACTCTTGTGAAGTTGCAGTTATACCAGCAAAAATAGCTATCACAATTCCTTCTAGAGATTTTTTTAAGTACTGCTTCTTCATCAAATGATTCTCCATGTTTTCCCCATAGAACTACTTCTTGCGTTTGTTCATTGGGAAAGCAAGGTATACTTATAGAATTGCAGAAAAAGGGTCTTTAAGGAAGAAATTAAGTGGCATCGTTGCAAGAAAGACATACTCTAGGTTTTGAATTTTTATCTTTCGAAGTTTGTTCTGAGATGTGGGCTAGCATAATCGTATGAACCAACATCACTTATTACTCCAATAATATCTGAACGGACAAATTATGTATAGAAAGTTAATAAGCATTATAACTATTAGGAGAGAAAATAAGGAACCACACATTATCTAGGAGTGGTTTTGAATCAATTGCTTTTCTTGGCAGCTGATCAAATGGACAAAAGTTGAAGGAAATAGTAGGTATATTTGCTCCTCTTGAGTGCAATGCATGGACCTTTGTGTCATGTTTGAATTGCAGTATGTAGTTCTGATGGTGGTAGACATATGATTTGCTTCTGTTATCAATAGCTACAATATCTAAAATAATGTAGACAGATCCTTCTGATAGCAATCCATGAAACTGTTTTTTAAATTTTTTGGGCACACTCATCTGTGCCATGTTGCCCTGCAAACAAATGAAATAATTAAATCTGATATGTAAATTTAATATAATTTTGAGTACAAATGTGAATGTGCAATTTGGAGCACACAATTACACTTACATCTTCATCTAAGAGAATGCCATCAATGCTTAGCAAGCCATCTCCATATCTAGGATTAATTATTTTAGCATCCCAAAGCCTTATCAGGCATGCAAAGACCCTACAGTTTTGTTGTCCTGAAGTGATGCTTTTAAGTGTTGTACTTGACTCCATATCTCAGATATCTATGAATTAATAATAAGACTATTAGGAAAAAAATTATGGTATGCTAAAAGTGTTTAGAACATATCTCGGAAATTGAGGCATATCATAAAATACATATCAGTTCTAGGTTCTATGCCTATTTATTTGACTGAATACCTCAGCATATACTACATTATGTGTGCACTGTTCTTAAGAAACTGGACTGTTTTCAATCAGAACTCGCAAGCCCTCTGGTGATGTAACTCTTGAAAATGCTACATATAATTGACCGTGGGAGAAAATAGGAGATGGCAAGTAGAGACCAACTCGGTTCAGTGTTTGGCCTTGACTTTTGTTTATTGTCATAGCATATGAAAGGCGAACAGGAAACTGGCGACGCCTCAGTTTGAAAGGACACTTAGACTGAGCTGACGTACTGAAAATTCTAGGAATATATACTCTTGAACCTATAGCTTTTCCTGTTATGGTTTGTCCTTCTATTACACAACCTATTAGTTGTGTAACAATGAGTCTAGTGCCATTACAAAGCCCTCTTGATGGATCAGATTACGAAGTAGCATGATAGGAACAACAATTTTCAAATGCAGCACATGGTCTGGAAGACCAGGTATCTCAAGCTTGTTTAGAAACACAATCGGATATAATACCTCTAGAGAAGAATGATTAGGGCAGCTGTCGTCAATTGAATCTGCACTATAATATGACATTTCACTTGTTGGTAGCTGAGAAATCATTCTGGTATTTATTTTAGAAACAACATCATTGGTGGGTGCAAGAATTGCATGATCACACAAATATGATGTATTGTTAGCAGATTCACATCCTGAGTCATAGACAAATGAAATCAATCCATCTATATTTCTAGACTCTGCGGACAAAAGGAGATGCTGGGGTATCTCTATAAATATGTTGTTGGGGTCATTTGGAATAGGAATAAAAGGCTTAGTGCCATTTCCAACTCGTAATAGCCACCCAAAAAAATTCTTTAATGCTCCTCTCTTTGAGATGGACAGAGATGCTGAGGACAGCCTCATATTTTCATTCAATTGAAGAAGTGTGCACTGGTTCCACAAATAAGAGTTAAGAATGCAAGATTTTAAAATTTGTTGTCTTGTTGCATGTTTTATTACCAGAAGTGTTTGACAAAAATCCCCACCAAGAACTACAGTGATGCCTCCAAACTGCATGTTTTCAGCATTAGGTCTAGTATCTGACATTATATCCCTGAGAGTGCGGTCTAGTGCTTCAAAACAATATTTATGATTTACCGATGCTTCATCCCAAACAATAAGAGATGTATTTTGAATAAGTTCTGCCAGGTGTGTATCTTTCTTTATACTACACATTGAATTCTGATAAATTTCTAAAGGGATTTTAAAACGGGAATGTGGTGTTCGACCTCCTGGGAGCAATAGAGAAGCAATTCCTGATGATGCAACTGCCAATGCAATTTTCCCTGGGCTTCGTAACGAATGCAGTAAAGTAGTCCATAGAAAAGTTTTTCCAGTCCCTCCGTATCCATAAACAAAGAGCGTTCATCCTTCATTATTTATTGCAGAATTATAGATAGCATGAAATACATCCTTCTGGTTGTTGTTTAGCTTTGGAATATTATCATTCAAAGTGGATGTCATTTCTAGAATATCATAGCTAAGCTCATTGAGCAAAATACGGTTTTGTGAAGAAGCATTTCCCATATCATCTGGTAGTGGCAAATTAAAAATGGGATAAGCAATATCCAGAATCCCTTAGCAATTTATCGAGCTCAATGAGAAGACAGGATGTCACGTACGAATGTAGTGATGAATTGCTTGTCTTGGAAGGACCAAGATTCAACCGATGTTCTATATCTTCAGACATTGGTGATGCATGTTCTTCAAAGAGTTTGATAGGATTTGTTACATCACAAAAAAGCAACAGGGTAACAAAAAGCTGACGTAATTGAAATGGTAATGCCCACTGAGCTGCATCTTCTCGGTCATCACCTAGGAGACCTAAAGCTTCACATGCAGCACGAAATGTAGGATACGCTTGTCTTGATATAGTTCGGATATCAGTGAAAGATGTTGGGCCTTTACGAACGTGGAGCAACATCCGCAAGTAGAATAATTCCCCTTGTGAAGGGTTGACATGTGCAATTCGGGCAATTTTATTATGAGCACCTCGACGAAAACCCCAATATTTCTCTTGCTGGTGCCATGTCCAATATTCAGGAAATTCTATGTAGTTGTATCGTCAAGCCTCGGTGTGTTGCACATTAGCCTCTAACCATGCAGTCATTTTAGTTGCCATATTTTTCAGGTCTTCAATTACTTGTTCTAGATTATCATCTTCAGAGAAAATAACATTATTCTCAAGAGGAAGATGAACAGGGAGCCTTTCTACAGAAGGTTCTGTATGGTGAATATCATACTCGAACAAACGCCAAGCAGCATCATTTGTTGTGACACAACGACCCTCTAAATAGTTATCAATTTCATTAATTGTCTCAGTCGATGAATCTGATGACGTAGACTTGGAGTAGAGGCCAATTCTAACACAATCAAATCCTTTTGTAACATACTTGAAAAGATCTTTGTGCATACCATCATGATTAACCTTTTCTACATTTATGTGGGCTTGATACTTAACCACCGGATCAACATTATGAGGAACAATGTATCTATTGTCAATGTCAAATTTATTTTTTCTAGCAGTTATTCCGTTATTTGGTCAGGCATATTCAGTAAAACCGTTCTCCCGAATAGTGGTTTGCTCACAGAAATCCTTCAGGTAAAATTTTGTGCACTTTCCTTCTGACATGCATGGGGAAAAGTGGTTGAGAGGGCCACAAGGGCCATGCACCATGAAAGAAGATATAGCTTCATATCCAATTGGGTCTTTCACAGGATCTGGCAATTGAGCAGAAATAATTGAATTTATCTTCTGTGCATCTAAGGGGGCTTCTTTGGCTAACCATATAATTATATGAGCATGTGGGAGGCCAGATTTCTGAAATTCAACTGTGTAGATAACTATAGGAAAGTACTATATTTTTAATAAATGACACAAAATTTATGTTGTGCAAAGGAAATACGTTTGGGGAAAGTGTTATTACCCGCATTTATGGGACCGAAGAATTTTTTCTTTTTAATATCATCCATCAACATATCAAGCTTCATTTTGAACACCCCGGTTGATAATATCTGGACGGTCAGATGGTTCTTGTCCTGGAATGGAGGATAAAGCCTCCATAACTTCAGGTCAGGCGGCATTTGATGTGAACGTCACAAATAGATCTGGGCAACCATATTTTCTACAAATAGCGATGGAGTCTTGATAGTTTTGGTATAAATAGCGAGGGCCTCCAGTAAAGGAGGATGGTAATGTAATCCTCTGCCCAATAGAAGAACCGGATGTAATACCTCTTGATACAAAATTTGCCAAAGAACTAAATGATGATGATCTGTATTTACTCTGAAATCTAGGCTTGCGGTAGAATCCAACACGGAATGTTTCAACACAACAATAGCCATCCACAAAGTAAGCCTGTGTTAATCTTTTGCATTGTAATGGAGTATTGAAGTCATTTGGCCTATCATGCAACCTATATGTGTAGTACTATAGCATTGTGACTTTTTGGTGTTGATTGGCTGAAGTGCTTGATCTTTGTCGGTACATAAGCTCATCATGGTAGCCATCTTCTCCGTATGGAAATAACAGAGGATACTGCATGGACATAAACTTGGGGTGTTTCTCACTAATTCGCTGTAACTGTGATGAATGGTCTTGTATTATAATATCAAGTCCTACATTAGATGACCCAATATCACCAACCACTAATCCAACAACCTCAGACGCGACTGGAGCACTATAGATGTCTCCATGAGCATCAAGTTTGCCATATATCCTTGATACGTCTCCAACATATCTATAATTTTTGATTGCTCCATGCTATATTATCTACTGTTTTAGACATTATTGGGCTTTATTATCCACTTTTATATTATTTTTGGGACTAACCTATTAACCGGAGGCCCAGCTTAGAATTGATGTTTTTGCCTATTTTAGGGTTTCGAAGAAAAGGAATATTAAACGGAGTCCAAACGGAATGAAACCTTCGGGAACGTGATTTTTGGAACAAACAAGATCCAGGAGATTTGGACCCTACATCAAGCAACCAACAGGGAAGCCACGAGGTACGGGGCGCGCCT
>NC_041392.1:719837747-719843519 GCF_002162155.2 Triticum dicoccoides
CCGCCCCCAGGCGCGCCCTCCATCCTCATGGCCCCCCTGTTGCTCCACCAACGCACTCCTTCCTCCTATATATACCTACATACCCCCAAACGATCAGATACGGAGCCAAACACCTAATTCCACCGCCGCAACCTTCTGTATCCACGAGATCCCATCTTGGGGCCTGTTCCGGAGCTCCGGCGGAGGGGGCATCCATCACGGAGGGCTTCTACATCAACACCATAACCTCTGCGATGAAGTGTGAGTAGTTTACCTCAGACCTTCGGGTCCATAGTTATTAGCTAGATGGCTTCTTCTCTCTTTTTGGATCTCAATACAATGTTCTTCCCCTCTCTTGTGGAGATCTATTCGATGTAATCTTCTTTTTGCAGTGTGTTTGTTGAGACCGATGAATTGTGGGTTTATGATCAAGATTATCTATGAACAATATTTGAATCTTCTCTGAATTCTTTTATGTATGATTGGTTATCTTTGCAAGTCTCTTCGAATTATCAGTTTGGTTTGGCCTACTAGATTGATTTTTCTTGCAATGGGAGAAGTACTTAGCTTTGGGTTCAATCTTGCGGTGTCCTTTCCCAGTGACAGTAGGGGCAGCAAGGCATGTATTGTATTGTTGCCATCGAGGATAACAAGATGGGGTTTTTATCACATTGCATGAATTTATCCCTCTACATCATGTCATCTTGCTTAAGGCGTTACTCTGTTTTCATGAACTTAATACTCTAGATGCATGCTGGATAGCGGTCGATGAGTGGAGTAATAGTAGTAGATGTAGGCAGGAGTCGGTCTACTTGTCTCGGACGTGATGCCTATACACATGATCATACCTAGATATTCTCATAACTATGCTCAATTCTGTCAATTACTCAACAGTAATTCGTTCACCCACCATAAAATACTTATGCTCTTGAGAGAAGCCACTAGTGAAACCTATGGCCCCCGGGTCTATCTTCATCATATTAATCTTCCAATACCTAGTTATTTCCTTTTCTTTTTTACTTTGCTTTTATTTTACTTTGCATCTTTATCATAAAAATACCAAAAATATTATCTTATCATATCTATCAGATCTCACTCTCGTAAGTGACCGTGAAGGGATTGACAACCCCTTATCGGGTTGGTTGCGAGGAGTTATTTGTTTTGTGCAGGTACGAGGGACTCGCGCGTAGCCTCCTACTGGATTGATACCTTGGTTCTCAAAAACTAAGGGAAATACTTACGCTACTTTGCTGCATCATCCTTTCCTCTTCAAGGAAATCCAACGCAGTGCTCAAGAGGTAGCAAGAAGATTTCTGGCGCCGTTGCCGGGGAGTCTACGCAAAAGTCAACATACCAAGTACCCATCACAACCCTTATCTCCCGCATTACATTATTTGCCATTTGCCTCTCGTTTTCCTCTCCCCCACTTCACCCTTACCATTTTATTCGCCCTCTCTCTCTCTCTATCCTCCCTCTCTTTCTCGATTTGCCTCTTTTTGCCCGGTTGCTTTTTGTTTGCTTGTGTGTTGGTTTGCTTGTTTGTCACAATGGATCTTCCTAGATTTGGTGATCTTCACCTTAAAAGGTTAGAAGAGATCGAAAGCAATGTCAGGAGTTTTATGATTTTGCAATTTGAGCATAATAATTTCTTTAGAAACGAGCTTAAGGAACAGAAAAGTTTTATGAGTCTTATGAATAAAGACCTCGATGATATGTCTAAAGAATTTGATGGTTTAAGATCCCAAATTGCTCGTCTTGAGAAATTGACTGCTGAAATTTCGGATAAGCAGGCTACCTTAGTTAATAGGATGGCCGCTAAACCGGATTTTTATGAAAATAAAGATGAAGATCTAAAAGTTATTGATGTGTCCCCTATTAAATCTTTGTTTTGCAATATGAATCTTGATAATGATGGGACTGAATATGATCCACCTTTACCTAGAAGGTGTTCCAAAAATTCGGAGTTTTTAGATCTTGATGCTAAATTTGATGAAAGTGGGATTGAAGAAATTAAAACCATAGATGTTGCTAAACCCACTATTTTGGATTTCAAGGAATTTAATTATGAAAATTGCTCTTTGATTGATTGTATTTCCTTGTTGCAATCCGTGCTAAATTCTCCTCATGCTTATAGTCAAAATAAAGCGTTTACTAAACATATCGTTGATGCCTTGATGCAATCTTATGAATAAAAACTTGAGTTGGAAGTTTCTATCCCTAGGAAACTTTATGATGAGTGGGAACCAACTATTAAAATTAAGATTAAAGATCATGAGTTCTATGCTCTATGTGATTTGGGTGCTAGTGTTTCTACGATTCCAAAGACTTTGTGTGATTTGTTAGGTTTCCGTGATTTTGATGATTGCTCTTTAAACTTGCACCTTGCGGATTCCACTATTAAGAAACCAATGGGAAGAATCAATGATGTTCTTATTGTCGCAAATAGGAATTATGTGCCGGCATATTTTATTGTTCTTGACATAGATTGCAATCCTTCATGTCCTATTATTCTTGGTAGACCTTTCCTTAGAACGATTGGTGCAATTTTTGATATGAAGGAAGAAGATATTAGATTCCAATTTACGTTAAGGAAAGGCATGGAACACTTTCCTAGAAAGAAAATTAAATTACCTTATGAATCTATTATGAGAGCCACTTATGGATTGCCTACCAAAGATGGCAATACCTAGATCTATCCTTGCTTTTTATGCCTAGCTAGGGGTGTTAAACGATAGCGCTTGTTGGGAGGCAACCCAATTTTATTTTTATTCCTTGCTTTTTGCTCCTGTTTAGTAATAAATAATTTACCTAGCCTCTGTTTTGGTTCTGTTTTTTGTGTTTAATTAGTGTTTGTGCCAAGTAGAACCGTTGGGAAGACTTGGGGAAAGTCTTGTTATCTTGCTGTAAAAAACAGAAACTTTAGCGCTCACAAGAAATGCTGCCATTTTTATTTGGAAAGTGATATTTAGTTAATTCGTTTTGCAGATGATTAATAGATAAATTCCTCACGTCCAGCAATTTATTTTACAATTTGTGGGGTTCCAGATCTTGCGCTAGCTACAGATTACTACAGACTGTTCTGTTTTTTGACAGATTCTGTTTTTCGTGAGTTGTTTGCTTATTTTGATGAATCTATGGCTAGTAAAATAGTTTATAAGCCATAGAGAAGTTTGAATACAGTAGGTTTAACACCAATACAAATAAAGAATGAGTTCATTACAGTACCTTGAAGTGGTCTTTTGTTTTCTTTCGCTAACGGAGCTCACGAGATTTTCTACTTTAAGTTTTGTATTGTGAAGTTTTGGGTAAAGATTTGATGGATTATGGAACAAGGAGTGGCAAGAGCCTAAGCTTGGGGATGCCCATGGCGCCCCCAAGATAATCTAAGGACACCTAAAAGCCAAAGCTTGGGGATGCCTCGGAAGGCATCCCCTCGTTCGTCTACTTCTATCGGTAACTTTACTTGGAGCTATATTTTTATTCACCACATGATATGTGTTTTGCTTGGAGCGTCTTGTATGATTTGAGTCTTTGCTTTTTAGTTTACCACAGTCATCCTTGTTGTAAACACCTTTTGAGAGAGCCATACATGATTTGGAATTTGTTAGAATACTCTATGTGCTTCGCTTATATCATTTGAGTTATATAGTTTTGCTCTAGTATGTCACTTATATTTTTTAGAGCACGGTGGTGGAATTGTTTATAGAAACTATTGATCTCTCATGCTTCACTTAGATTATTTTGAGAGTATTAAATAGCATGGTAATTTGCTTAAATAATCCTAATACGCTTGGTATTTAAGAATAGTAAAAACTTTCTTATGAGTGTGTTGAATGCTATGAGAAGTTTGATGCTTGATAATTGTTTTGAGATATGAAGATGGTGATATTAAAGTTGTGCTAGTTGAGTAGTTGTGAATTTGAGAAATACTTGTGTTAAAGTTTGTGATTCCCGTAGCATGCATGTATGGTGAACCGTTATGTGATGAAGTCGGCGCAAGATTTATTTTTGGACTGTCTTCCTTATGAGTGGCGGTCGGGGATGAGCGATGGTCTTTTCTTACCAATCTATCCCCCTAGGAGCATGCATGTAATACTTTTCTTTGATAACTTGTAGATTTTTGCAATAAGTATATGAGTTCTTTATGACTAATATTGAGTCCATGGATTATACGCACTTTTCTTCCTTCCACCATTGCTAGCCTCTCTAATACCGCGCACCTTTCGCCAGTATCATACACCCACCATATACCTTCCTCAAAACAGCCACCATACCTACCTATTATGGCATTTCCATAGCCATTCCGAGATATATTGCCATGCAACTTTCCACCGTTCCGTTTATTATGACACACTCCATGATTGTCATATTGCTTAGCATGATCATGTAGTTGACATCGTATTTGTGGCAAAGCCACCATTCATAATTGTTTCATATATGTCACTCTTGATTCATTGCATATCCCGGTACACCGCCGAAGGCATTCATATAGAGTCATATTTTGTTCTAAGCATCGAGTTGTAATTTTTGAGTTGTAAGAAAATAAAAGTGTGATGATCATCATTATTAGAGCATTGTCCCAGTGAGGAAAGGATGATGGAGACTATGATTCCCCGGATGAGACTCCGGACGAAAAAAAGGGGAAAGAAAAGAGGCCATAAAAAAGAAGAGAAAAGGCCCAAATAAAAAATATATATAAAAAATGAGAGAAAAAGAGAGAAGGGACAATGTTATTATCCTTTACCACACTTGTGCTTCAAAGTAGCACCATGATATTCATGATAGAGAGTCTCTCATTTCGTCACTTTTGTATACTAGTGGGAATTTTTCATTATAGAACTTGGCTTGTATATTCCAATGATGGGCTTCCTCAAAATGCCCTAGGTCTTCATGAGCAAGCAAGTTGGATGCACACCCACTTAGTTTCTTTTGTTGAGCTTTCATATACTTGTAGCTCTAGTGCATCCGTTGCATGGCAATCCCTACTCACTCGCATTGATATCTATTGATGGGCATCTCCATAGCCCGTTGATATGCCTAGTTGATGTGAGGCTATCTTCTTCCTTTTTTGTCTTCTCCACAACCACCATTCTATTCCACATATATTGCTATATCCATCGCTCACGCTCATGTATTGCGTGAAGATTGAAAAAGTTTGAGAATGTCAAAAGTATGAAACAATTGCTTGGCTTGTCATCAGGGTTGCGCATGATTTAAATACTTTGTGTGGTGAAGATAGAACATAGCCAGACTATATGATTGTGTAGGGATAACTTTCTTTGGCCATGTTATTTTGAGAAGACATGATTGCTTTGTTAGTATGCTTGAAGTATTATTATTTTTATGTCAATATTAAACTTTTATCTTGAACCTTTCGGATCTGAATATTCATGCCACAATTAAGAAAAATTACATTAAAATTATGCCAAGTAGCACTTCGCATCAAAAATTATCTTTTTTATCATTTACCTACTCAAGGACGAGCAGGAATTAAGCTTGGGGATGCTTGATACGTCTCCAACGTACCTATAATTTTTTATTGCTCCATGCTATATTATCTACCGTTTTAGACACTATTGGGATTTATTATCCACTTCTATATTATTTTTGGGACTAACCTATTAACCGGAGGCCCAGCCCAGAATTGTTGTTTTTGCCTATTTTAAGGTTTCGAAGAAAAGGAATATCAAACGGAGTCCAAATGAAATGAAACCGAACGTGATTTTTCGAACAAACAAGATCCAGGAGACTTGGACCCTACGTCAAGCAACCAACAGGGAAGCCACGAGGTAG
>NC_041392.1:719843813-719850623 GCF_002162155.2 Triticum dicoccoides
ATACCTACGTACCCCCAAACGATCAGATACGGAGCCAAAACCCTAATTCCACCGCCGCAACCTTCTGTATCCACGAGATCCCATCTTGGGGCCTGTTCCGGAGCTCCGCCGGAGGGGGCATCCATCACGGAGGGCTTCTACATCAACACCATAGCCTCTCCGATGAAGTGTGAGTAGTTTACCTTAGACCTTCGGGTCCATAGTTATTAGCTAGATGGCTTCTTTTCTCTTTTTGGATCTCAATACAATGTTCTCCCCCTCTCTTGTGGAGATCTATTCGATGTAATCTTCTTTTTGCGGTGTGTTTGTTGAGACCGATGAATTGTGGGTTTATGATCAAGATTATCTATGAACAATATTTGAATCTTCTCTGAATTCTTTTATGTATGATTGGTCATCTTTGCAAGTCTCTTTGAATTATCAGTTTGGTTTGGCCTACTAGATTGATCTTTCTTGCAATGGAAGAAGTGCTTAGCTTTGGGTTCAATCTTGCGGTGTCCTTTCCCAGTGACAATAGGGGCAGCAAGGCACGTATTGTATTGTTGCTATCGAGGATAACAAGATGGGGTTTTATCATATTGCATGAATTTATCCCTCTACATCATGTCATCTTGCTTAAGGCGTTACTCTGTTTTCATGAACTTAATACTCTAGATGCATGCTGGATAGCGGTCGATGAGTGGAGTAATAGTAGTAGATGCAGACAGGAGTCGGTCTACTTGTCTCGAACGTGATGCCTATACACATGATCATACCTAGATATTCTCATAACTATGCTCAATTCTGTCAATTGCTCAACAGTAATTCGTTCACCCACCGTAAAATACTTATGCTCTTGAGAGAAGCCACTAGTGAAACCTATGGCCCCCGGGTCTATCTTCATCATATTAATCTTCCAATACTTGGTTATTTCCTTTGCTTTTTACTTTGCTTTTATTTTACTTTGCATCTTTATCATAAGAATACCAAAAAATATTATCTTATCATATCTATCAGATCTCACTCTCGTAAGTGACCGTGAAGGGATTGAAAACCTTTATCGCGTTGGTTGCGAGGAGTTATTTGTTTTGTGCAGGTACGAGGGACTCGCGCGTAGCCTCCTACTGGATTGATACCTTGGTTCTCAAAAACTGAGGTAAATACTTACGCTACTTTGCTGCATCATCCTTACCTCTTCAAGGAAATCCAACGCATTGCTCAAGAGGTAGCAATCCTTATTGTTAAATGGTCAGAATCACTCCCAGCTAATCTTTGACTTGCTGTCCTAAACAACTTGACAATGGGGTTATGTGTGTTCAACATTTGTATTAGCGATTGAACAGTGCCTTAGTTAGGTTGGAATGAAGAGCTTGAAGACGAAGCAAAGCATGAAGATGAAGCAGAGCGTGAAGACGAAGCAACATTTATTCGGTTTGAAACCTCACGCTCAATATCAAACATGTATAACTGTGCATATTTTGGCCGCTCCCTAGTTGGTCTCAAAGAACCAATGCGGTGGAAAATCTGCCCACTAACCTTGAAAACATATGGGCCTCGTCCATCATTTATGGTTTCATTAATTTTAGCTCCCATTGAAGTCATTGCAAACATCGTATTGTACTGCCTAATATGTTTAAAGAAGTGACTGGAGAGCGTTCTGTCCTGGGATGTGAGTAAATCCAAGAGGTTGAGCAGGAGGATCATATGGCTGCAGGTAAACTTTTCCTCCCTTGCAACACAAATTATATGTTGGATCTGGAGTGTGTCTTTCTCTGCGTAGACGCTCTTCATACCAAAACAGAGCACCACAGTGTTTGCAAGAATGATGGGGACCTCCAAGGTTTAAGGGTTGAAATATAGTTCCTGAAAGATAAGCCGGGAAGATTATTTTTGTAAATGTAGTCATCCCAAAACTCTTAGGCGTGAACTGGAATGTGGGTAGAATCTTACGGTTATGGGCAAAGACCGGATTTTCTATGTGTGACGTCGATGTGGATGATTCTTCATTTGCAGGTTGTTCTGATGTTTGTTTTCCTCTAGAGGTTGTTGCTTCATAGATATGAAGAAGTAGATGGTGAAATAAATCGCAAGACATGTTGTATGGAAGATAACAATTCGGAGGAATATAATGTGCCTAACAAACCTCTTTTTCCTTTTTGAACCATGAGTTCCAGACGCACACGTCTGTTCTGGGCAGCAACATATGGGTTTACTCAAGGAGGAGGATTAGGTAATGATGGATGACGTTTTCGTCCAACTGAATTATGCGAAGAGCTTTCTGCCCTATCCATGTCGGCAAGTCTACCAAACGGAAGGTGATAGAAACAGATGAACGGTGTGAAGATACTAAAGCAAACTATATAAGGGGGTGAAATGCAAGGTGTATGTCTTCTCATACCATATAAAAAAACAAAAACTGAAGAATACAAGTTCAATTGGCAAAAGTAAATTCAGATTTGGACAAATGCAAGGCGATGGCGTGAAGAGACTAAAGAATACCCTCCTAAAAACTCTGTAAATGCAGGGGATGAATGCAAGGCATATGGATTCTTGTACCATATTGAATTTAATTTGGACAGACAAACAAAAAATCAGAACAAATAAAGAAAAGCAGAGCTAAGTATTCAATATAGCGAAGCATACAAAAATTCAGAAATAGCAGTTAAATTCAGATATGAACGAAGTACACAAAACTTTAGAGTAAGCAATAGATGGAAACAATATTTACCTAGAGGAGCCGTCAATCCAAGGTGTCTGGGTATGCAGCAGGGGAAGAACAACCAAGATGGGAAGCTGGGTGTCCAATTTTGTCCAGTACCTGAGGAAGTCCAAAGCTGTGATGAATCAGCAAAAATGTCACAGGGAATGTGCATGCGGACGGGGGAGAGATTTGCTCACCAGGGGTAGCTGTATGACTACTATGGAGGACGATGGGAATGAAATGGATTGTGGAGCACACAATTTAAATGGGAATAAGTCAGTTACTTGTGGAGATCAATAAGTCAGTTACTTGTGGAGATCGTGGGGAGAGGAAGTGAATAGTCAATCGTCAATGGCCTACAGCCGAAGGGTTTATTTGCTTTTTAGTTGAACAGTTTAATTCAAAAGATAAAAGTGTGGGCCATTTGGTGTCAGCAAGCTAAAAACCACTGAAGAACAACGGGATTACATCACCTCCACATCGAGAAGCTTAGTCAGAAGCAGTGAACTAAATGCGGCTGTGTTGACCTGGGGAAGACGTGGATAAAACCGGGTTCCTGGCAAATGATGACGGCAGTGGAGCAGAGGAACATCGATGGTGGCCAGAGGGCGGAGCAGAGCAACGACACCAGTGGACAAAGGGCGGATGGCCTGCATCCCAACTGCACCTGGAGGCTTGGAGCAGAGGAAGGGGGTTCGCCCAGCCTAACAGTATTGTTCCTCGACGACCTGGGGCAGCGGCAACGGAACAGCGCCCAGTCCGCGTCCCAGCGCCAAGAAGACGTCGTACCGGCGGCCGCCGGTCGGCCGAAACAGATGGCCAACAGCGGGCAGCGCACGGTGGTGGATGGGTGGCGCGAGCAAGCGAGGGGGGCGGCCATGGCGCGGTGAGCATTGGCGCTGGCCGGCGGCAGGATTCGGTCCAGCAGAGAAGCAGGTGGTGGAGGCGCGGGGCGGCCATGGCGCGGTGAGCACCGGCGCTGAGGTGGAGGTGGGCGGGATCCGATCCTGCGGGAGAGCCGGCAGTCGTGCGGGATGCGATGGAGGAGGAGGCCGCGGAGGCGCGGGGCGGACATGGAGCCATGGAGCGGTGACCACCGGCGCCGGCGCTGGGCTGGAGGTGGGCAGGAGGGCCGGCGGCTGTGCCGTGCCGTGCGGGATGCGGGATGGCCAGAGGGAAAAGGAGTGCATGCGGGTGAGGGAAAATGCAGTTTTTTCGTACCGTCGTGACTGGAGGGGAATAAGTGGGAAACTGAATAATTACGTGGCTGCGGGTGAGGGAAAGCGATTGGATGATTATGTAAACTGAATAATGATGTTGCATATTGCTGATGTGGATAGTGTGCATGATAAGAAAATAGAAAAAAGTGGGGAACAACTTCTTAAAAATGATAGATACGTATGTGCCAAAATCCAGGGGCCCCTCCCAGACATGCGGTACACAGGTGGCCCATAGGCCCATATCATCTCCCGAAATGAAATTAGCCCTAATAAAGGAGAGAGGTAGCAGCCTAGGCAAGTACGCCAAAGAAAAAGGGAACTAGGCAATCAGCAATCTACTACTTTCTTCTCCCGAAACGAAATTAGCTCAAGTTGATTAGCCCCACATTGATGTACACACGCAATCATGATGTAACTCTTGAGACGTGAGATTGCATCCATAATCCAGTCAACCACTACCCTATTCTCTGTTCCCCCGACCCAACCTTCAGATCACAAGTCGCAGGCCGCCGGCAGCTCAAGTAGCTGCACGCGGCCATGCAGGACTCAGAGTATCTCCAGCCACCCCTCAACAGGTCCCCCAAGGCTCTTTTATAGCGTCGGTGCTGAAAAAACGGTCTAATCGCTTCAGGAGCCCATTTTTCATCGGTTAGGCCCGAAACTAGCGCCGGCGGAACAAGGCCGAACCCGGTGCACTGTGGGGCACCGTGGGGCGTCGGAGGAATCATTTCTGGCGTGAAAAGGAGTGGGTCCGTTATCATCGCCTTGGTTCCCGTGGAAATCAATGCCAAAGTTGTCGCACCAAGTGCGTCCGTTATCCACTGTCCAGACACTCGGAGTATTATCGCCGAGTGCCTCCCGCGTGACGTCCACATCGCATCGTTGCTGACCGCCTACTCACGTACGCCAATGCAATTGGTTTGAGGTATATCATTCATACTATTCCCTATTATTTATGTAGCTGATTAAGTAAAATGTTTTTTTGCTGATAGCTCATTAACTTATTTGCCTTCACATATATGATGCATATCTTCCACTGCTAAATGATTTTACAATATTACGCATCTATAAACATTGTTGGATAAAACTTACACTGGCCTATCATAAGTGACTTTGTACCAAGAAACATTTTAAGAGACTCGATCTTATGTATCTATTTATGTTCTTTTTCTTTGCTCAGTCGTTCCATAGCCAGGTTATTCAAACGTTTCTCAAGATAGAAGGATGTTTAACGCTTTGAAGTTTTTGTTTGTGCATATGTTTGTCGCCTATAGAAGAATGAGTGATCTCTTGCCATGCAAATCATGGCCTTACCACTAGGTCCCCGATGGCCAGCGGGATTTTGGAAGAATTTTTTAGGATAATACATAAAAAGTATTGAACGTAAATATCAAAATTGGTTGCATTAAATTGTTATTGGTTATATAGGGGGGGGGGCTAAATTTTTTTCTTGGCCCGGTCCTTCAAAATCTCAGGACCAGCTCTGGTGATGAGACAACTATACGGGTCACGACCGTATGGTCGCGCCGCTTGAATCATGGGCGTAGAACGAGATGTGAGACCTGGCTGTGTTATGAGTGCGGCTGTCGGTGGACCAGCTTCCTTTTTTGGCGGAGAAAAACTAGGATGAGAGAGATGTACTTCCTCCGTCCGCGAATAAGTGTATATCTAGCTTTTGTACTAAGTCAAAATTTTAAAACTTTGACCAACTTTATAGGAAAAAGTAGCAGCATTTATGACACCAAATTAGTATCCCTAGAATCGTTTTGAAATGTACTTTTATAATATACCAATTTGTTGTCATATATGCTACTACTCTTTTTTATAAATTTGGTCAAAATTTTAAAACTTTGACTTGGAACAAAAGCTAGATATACACTTATTCACGAATGGAGGGAGTATTGTACGAAAATGTAAGAGAGATGTATTGACGAAAAGTTGGGTTGTTGTATTGTACTCCTACGATAGAGTAGGGATGACAAATTGTGCTGTGGCGGGTTCTGTTTCATCTGACGGGCCTAAAGCTATACGCTAGTGCAGCCTGAAGTCTCTTAAAGAGGGATTGCTCCGGCTATAAATAGCCACCTTCGTCTATTGGTATGGTTGGCTGCTTCATTTGATATTTCGATAAGATTGACTGAGCATCCCTCTTTGAGAGAATTCACCGAGAAAACCCTAAAGCTGAAATTTAGATAATGGTTGAGCATCACGGAGATCAAAGTCGAGAGTTGTGAGCCTATTACCCTTGAAAGCTGCTAACTCTCTAGACGGTTAAGCATATGTCTGACTCACTAACAGTAACTCTGGTCACCGAAGACAAAGTGTTCAACAACCAAGAGTCATTATGGTCCGTTAAGCAAAGTCTGTTGAAGGTTTGGAGACTGGCGAGAAGAATCTACCATGAGTAAACTCAACTGAAGTTTGAGGAACTTCATGTTGAGGAGAATATGGCAAAGAGAGTTTTTCTCCTATCTTCAATGACAAGTCCCTCCAGCCAGACATAGCTCTTTTGCTGAAGATTGAATTTGTCGCCATCGAGCACCACTGGTCCTTCATATCCTATTACATTACTTTCACTAGTTTATTTTGGGTAGTATTATATGTCATAAGATATCTATTTCTGATCTATGTGCTCATATATTTCGTGCATCTCTATCTGTTATTCAATCATGTTTTCTTTCTCTAGTTCGTGTTTTTTGCTATGAGCTTTCTATATTAGTTATAGTAGTTATCTTTCTGTTCTGTCTTGTTTCTTTTCCGTCATAGATTCTCTTTCGCAATGGCGGAGCCAGAAAAAAATTATCAGGGGGCCGAAGGCTGTTAGAACTGGTTGGAGAGGGCCAAATCATTGGAACGTAAGTTTTTAGCAGCAAATACTCATTAATTGTGCACTATTCATTAGATAATTAG
>NC_041392.1:719850902-719852517 GCF_002162155.2 Triticum dicoccoides
GGGGTGCTTTTCCCCCTGACTCCACCACTCACCATTGCTCTTTCGTATAACTGCATGTGTTTTGTTTCATTTATGTGGTGTTGTGTTGAGAGTATTTAAGTTTCGGAAGAAATAGCCCCAACCGTGGCCTTGTAGGAGATGGCAACTAAGAAGAGATGGGATGAGGAAGAAAACGTGCGGCTGAAGTCATTCACGTCGGGACAAGACTAACTGAGACAAAGCGGTGTGTGGTCCCGGAGGGATCGAGTACGTGGCGTGTGCAACGATGTGATCCCAATCGTGGTCTCTTCAATCAGTTGTAATCGGAGGAGGAGCACGCAACCGGTGCCGCGCAAGATCGGCCAGCCGATAGCCAACCTTAAGAGCAACTCCAACCGGTCGACCTAAATGAACGTTGCTTTTGTTCGCCTTTTGTCCGTTTGGATCGGCTCGGCGGACACAAACGTCCGGCGCTGTGTTTGGATCGGCGTAAGCGCCCAACGCCGGCCCGACTCATTTCATCGGCGCGTCAAAAAAAGTATTGCAAGCATTTTAAAAATAAATACATACATTTAATTAAACATAAAAGCCGGCCACGAAGGCCGGGAAAAGTCCACATTACATTAATTAAAATACTAAAAATTAGATGACGCGCTGCCCTAGGCGTCCTTGTCGGCGGCGGCGTCTGCATCGGGACCGGTGAGGTCGATCAACGTCGACGCAGGGCCGGCCTAGGGGAACGCCGTGTTCCAGACGGCGGTGATGTCGGGCTTTGCCGCCGTTGCCTACGCCGCCGCTGCCTGGGCCTGGCGCGCCTCCTCTTCGGCCTCGCGCTCGAGCATCTGCAGGCGCTGGCCCTCCCGGCGGTTCTCGGCAAGCCGAACGCGGCGCTAGTGGTCGAGGTAGGCCGCCTCCTGCTTCTCCGTCGCCCCGAGCCAGATCGGCGGAGCGCTGACCCACTCGCGGACTACTCCAGTCCAGGAGTAGCGCTCGATGTAGGCCGGCTCCTCCGGCTCGGCTTTGGGCGGGGACGGCGGGGCCACCAGCGGCACGACGCAGTCGCCCGCCGCGGAGAGGGCCATGGCCTCCGCCATGGCAGCCTCGAAAGCCGCCTCGTCCGCCTCCCTCCACCGCTCCTCCTCCTCGCTCTCCTTGATGGCCGCCTGGTAGGCGGCCTCGGCCTCCTGGTCCTCGTCGCGGACGACGAGGCGGGCGGCGGCAGGCTGTGGTCGACGCCGCGGACGCCGCGTCGCCTCGACTCCTCGTGCTCGATGGCGAACCATCGAGCCCAGTTGAGCGAGTCGACGGCAAAGCGCGGGTCGGCACGCTGCTCCTCGCTCAGCAACGCCCGCCGGCACCGCACCTCCTCCGCATGGGCCCTGCCCGTCCGTGGCGCCGCCGGCACTGGGATCCTCTCCGGATCCAAATGCCAGTCGTGCGGCAGCGTCACATCCGGGTACGGCAGAGGCACGCGGTGGTGCCAGTGCCACTCGGCCTGGTGCACCGGCACGCTGATGCGTTGCCTCTGTCGGGGAGCGCGCTCCGGCGCGGGGAGGGCGGGGGCTTTGCCCTTGCGGCTGCTGCCGACGCCAGAGAAGAAACCCATGCTGGCGGTGGCTAGGGTTGTCGCCGGCGT
>NC_041392.1:719852708-719931677 GCF_002162155.2 Triticum dicoccoides
GAGGACGGCCCCGCCGCACGCCCGGCTTAAAAAAGGACGACCGTCGTCGCTGACGCGTGGGCCCAAGGTGGGCGGTCGTCATAAATTATGTTGACCGTAGCGGTTGGACAGCCGCCAGGTGGGGACGCGGCGAACGGCGAGGAGACGCGTGGCGCGTCCGCTTCACGTCCGCGCCGACGCATTCCAGGCGCAATTTTGGGCCGGAAATGGGTCGGCGCGGACGCCGGGCGCACACGATTTGAGTTTGGGTCGGCGCGTTGGGCCGCCACTTTTATCCGCGCCGATCCAAACGGACGCGGGCGGACGAAATGGGTCGCCCCATTGAAGTTGCTCTTACCCCTTATGTTTTTAATAATTCTGAGATATAAGATGTCCTTTGGTGTCTTTTCTCAAATGAAAAAATGTGCACATCATCTTAAAGTAGGATAAATTAGGGGGGGCGGTGAAGCCCTAATGACCTTTCGCATCCATCAAGCAAGCAGCGCACGCAAATATCTGATCGCCAACCTCCTGGATTGGGCGTGAGAGAAATAGGCAGATCATGGAGGGCCAACCTATGGTGAGCTATACAGCAGGGTCGATGAACTCCCTTGTCGACAAGCTCACCAAACTGAAGAATCCTCCCATTATAATCCGAGAGCTAGGGCAATATCTGGTGACCCTTCAGCAGGATTTCTTCGACAAGCTTGCCAGGCAGCTGGAGACGAATTCGCAAGTCGCAACATGGGTGGGGATTGTCCCCGAGCTAATCTTCGACATCGAGGACTGGACCGATCAGAATCCGGCGGCAGCGAACACGGGGTATCAGAATCCGGCGGCGACGGTGAACACGGGAGGTGAACAGTCGGAGATAGAACAGGAAGTAAAAAAAATTCAAGGCCCGTTCCGATCATATGCTTGAGCTCTGTGAAAGGTACAAACTTGTTACTACTACCGAAGTATCCACTGGCCTCCATGATCCTGGTGCTATGCCCAGCTGCAAAATCACAACCGATTCACGGCTATTTGTTGAGGAGAAACCTACCATCGTGCGTGTCCCCTGCCTAAGATGAGATTATTCTCAAGTATGTGATGAGCGAGCGTGAGAAGCTCAGGGTGGTTTCCATCGTCGGAATGGCAGGCATTGGTAAGACTACTCTTGCCAAGGAGATTTATGCAAAGCTTCAAGGGGAGTTCGAGTGCCGAGCTTTCGTCACCCTTGGTCGGAGACCGTCCATGAGGAAGACTCTAGTGGACATACTTCACCAAGTAAAGTCCTTCCCGCCGCTGCCGACGCCGATGCCCAAGAAGAAAAAGGTAAGGCGAGGAAGGGGAACTGTCGGCCAGGATCGGACCAAACTCTTAACTGAGCTTTGGGAGTACCTCGGCACGAAGAGGTACGTACTTGCAGTTTAATTACCTTATCTTTTGTCAAGAGTCTTGTGCAATAGATCTAGTGCATGATTTGATGGCGTAAACTGCACTTTTTGTGAAGTTTACTGCACATATATATGGTGCACCGTACTTTCGTAGAATCGACTCTACTCTTTATCTGACTGTACATTCTTTTTATCAAAGTGTAGTGCATTTTAGACGTAGATAAAAATTATCAGAGGAAGTATATCATTGCAAATTTCTGTCGAGCACAAATCAAATGATATACTTTTATGGCATGTATATATATCATATTGAATTAAACATGTCAGGTATTTCATCATAGTGGATGGCCTATGGAGTAAACACGCTTGGAAAATTATCAACAGTGCTTTGTGCAATAAGAATCGTGGAAGTTTGGTATTAATAACGACTTGCATCAACGATGTTGCCAAACGTTGTTCTGTTCCTCCCACAGATATCTATCGGATGGAGGATCTCAGCGAGAAGAAATCTTTATACTTAGATCCAGATAGAGACCGACAAACCGAATGGTCGTCTCATTATGATGATTTTACCAGAAATGTATTCAGAATGTGTGGTGACATGCCATTGGCGATAACTATTGCAACCGGCTTATTAACAACGAAATGCCACAGAGAACTGGCAGAGCTCAGGATGCCCATTGTTTCATCAGCAGAGCAATACTTCACATCGGAAGGGGTGATGAAGCTACTGCAGATGAGTTATGCTGCTTTGTCTCTGCCTTTGAAGTCTTGCTTGCTGTACCTTAAGTGTTTTTCGAGAAGATTATGCCATTAAGAAAGATCGTCTGATACGGGTATGGATAGCTGAAGGGTTTATCCCTAGAAAAGATACGGAAGGAAGAGGTCAACAAACAAGAGAGGAATCAATCAGTTTGTGGGAAACAGGAGAGAGATACTTCAACGAGCTTATCACGAGGAGGCTGATTCAACCGGTGTTCAACTACAATGATGACCAGGCAGTGGGTTGCACCGTTCATGGTCTGATCCTCCATTTCATCAAGTCGAGCCAAGGCAAGTTCGTTACATTCGGTGCCGATCTCAGTTCCGGGCTGTTTCCAGGTAGCATGCATACTGTCAGACGACTGTCGTTGGACCGCTACGACGACCAAGACCAAGATGTCACCTTGGCCTCGGCCGCAGTGCACCTGTGGAAAGTGCGATCCATCACCGTCTTGGGGGGTATTGAAGGGGTTGCTAGTACTACTCGTCCGGCCCTCACAGTTTCTGGTAAAATAGAAGGGACGTCTCTTCTTCCATCCTTCAAACTTATACGAGTTCTTGATCTGGAAGATTCTGATAGTCTGAGAAGCCGTCATCTAAAAGGCATTCAAGGGTTGGTTCTGCTGAGACACCTAGGAGTTGCCGGGACCGCCATCGATAAGTTGCCAGAGGAAATTGGAGAACTAGGGCAGTTGGAGACCCTGGATTTGAGGCGGACGACAAAACTGAGCATTTTGCCTGCATCCATAGCTAAACAGAAAATGTTGGCACATCTCCTGATCGACGGTCATGTCAAAGTGCCGGAAAAAAATCCTAAAAATGCAGGGATTTGAAGAAGTGTCAACCATCGGTGTAGACAGTAAGAGTAAACTCCATTCAGTGATAGATCTCATGGATAGATCAGAGCAGCTGAGGGTCCTCGGCGTAAGATTGCATGGATCACAACTATCTCATCATCAAAGTGTCAAGTTATTCCTTGAGAAGGTTGCAAGGTCCACCAGGCTCACTTCCCTCTCTCTTGACTGCCAGCTGCACTTTGATTTGCTCGGTTTGGAGCTCAAGTTCCCTCCACCAGAGCAGCTCCGAAGATTTGAGTTGACGCTCTTCGCTCCGATCCCCCGAGTAGCCGCGCACAAGATGAAGTCCCTTCTCAGCGTTACCCACATGGATATTGAAATGTTCCAGTTGGACGATGAAGGTGTCGGTGTCCTGTGAGGCTTGCCTCACCTAGTCCTTCTCTAAGTTAGTTTCTTCAGGTAACATCACCCCATGGCCCAAAATGAGCACAACGGGCAGGTGCATCGCCGGCGCGGATGGTGGCTTTAGCTCTCTGAAGGTGTTCTCGCTCATATGCCAACATGGTGGGACGGAGCCGGAGTTGACATCACGGGCCATGAAGAAGCTTGGAAGGCTTTCTCTCGAATTCAGCGCACGGAAAACACTGTCCCTGTATGGAAATTTCAGCTTCGGCATCCAGCACCTCTCTTCTCTCACGCGAATCCGTGCCACGATTGACTGCAAGTCTGCTGCGGCTTCCGAGGTGAAGAATGCGGAGTATGCAATCAGAGAGCAAGTGGAAGGTAACTTTTGCATGATGGAATTCAGCACAAAGGATCGACACATGATGCTGCCTGACGAAGCCAACAAGAAACCCACCTCTAAAACTGAGGTCTACAAGTTTATATCCCACGGTACAAAATGGCTGCGTCGTAAGTTATCATGTATTTAATCATATATTGTTTCAAGTCGCCCAAATAGACAAATGCAGGCCGTGCATGCTACTTCAGGTGCTCCTCTCTACGCACTAAGTAAAACTGGGCTATTTTTTTTTTTGACATACATATATCTTGTATGTGTTGAGATATGTATTTAGCACATGTATTCTTGTACTCCAAGTCTTCCTCCTTGTGTATAGTTGAGGATATGACTTGCCCTATGTATTATATATACTTGTGCATATGCATCCAATCAATACATTGTGGTTTGCATCCTATTCCTCTACATGCTATCAGCCTAAACCCTCGATCCTCTCTAGCCGCGCCGCCGTTGCCTCTCCTGGCCGCCGCCGCTAGCCCTACCTCACGCCGCCGCACCCCTGCCACCGCACCCCTACCGCCGCGCCTCCTTCCTCCCAACCGAGCCGCCCTCCTGCCGCTGCACCTCCCGAAACCCTGAACCTCGCGCGCCGCCACCCAAAACCCTAACCCTCCCGAGCCCTCTCTCCTCTCCCTCCCGCAACACCACACCTGTGCCGCTCCCCTTGCCCTGCTGCTCCACCCGCGCCGCACCACTCGCCCCGCTCCCGCCGCATAACCCGCGCCGCCACCGCTCCACCTTGCTGCCATGTCGGCCCGCTCTACCTCCTCCGGTCCTAGCAACCCCTTCGATTCCTCCTATGGCACCGAACCCGACGAGCCCCTCGCTGCCGACATCCGCAACATCTCCCTCTCCGAGCATGTTCCCATCATCCTCTCCCACACCTCCGCCAACTACTATGCCTGGAAAACCTACTTTAATCTCCTCTTTCGTGAGTACAATCTCCGTGATCACGTGGACGGTCTCGCCAACTTCTTCGCCGGCAACCACGACGCCAACTGGCTGGCCATCAACGCCACCCTCATCTGGTGGTTCTTCCTCACCGTCTCCCCCGACATCTTCCACACCGTCTTTCGCGATGGGGGCGATGCCTACACGGTGTGGACCAAGATCAATGGCCTCTTCACCGACAATAAGCTCCAACAGATTGTTTTCTTGCAGCAGGAATTTTTTGGGTGTCACCAGAACGACTCCACCATCGACGCCTACTGTCTCCGGCTCAAGACCCTCTCTGACGAGCTCAACTACGTCGGGTTCAAGGTGGGAGATGAGCTTCTTCTCTCGACGCTCACCGCCGGTCTCAACAAGGACTTCGGCAACGCCGCCTCCAACCTCACCCTCATGGCCAACCCCTCCTACGAGCGGGCAATGGCCTATCTTCGTCTTGAGGAGCAGCGGATGAAGCATCTCCGCACCCATGTTGTCCACACTACCCTCGCCGCCGGCCTCTCCAATAGCGCCCCTACACCACCATCGGCGCCTCGTCCTCCGCCTGCCGCGCCTCACCCACTGCCCCTCCCCCCCGGCACCGCAGCCGCCTCAACCAGCGCGCACTGGTAGGAACGGTGGGAACCGTCGCCGCGGTCAGCGCCAAGGAGGAGGCGGTCAGCGACAAGGCGGTGGCTGTTGTGGCCAGCCCCGCGGACAGCAGCAGCCCCCGCCCCATGGGTGGGCGGCTACAACCCCTGGACGGGGGCTGTGCATGCGTACAGCATGCCCGTGCCGCGACCCCCACCCCGGGGATCCTTGGTGCTCGCCCCGCCTCTCACCAGCCCCTTCTGGCCGCGCCCCAGCCGGACGTTCTCGGCGCCTACGGCGGGCCCACTGTGTCTGCCTACGGCGCCCAGTACAGCGCCCCTGGCTATGGCGCGTACAGCACCCCACAACCCTCTCCTGGCGCGTGGGACCCGACGCTCTTAGCGGCACTACAGCAGCCGCCACCCTACTCCGGTGGTGGCGGCGATTGGTTCATGGACTCCGACGCCACCGCTCATATGTCTTCTTACCCAGGTAACCTATCCTCTATCTATCCTACTTCTACTCCCTCCCACATCATCATCGACAACGGTGTTGGTCTCCCTATATCGCATGTCTGCTCTGCTAGTTTTCCCTCTAACTCTCGACCTCTCTCTCTCTTAATAATGTCATTGTTTCTCCCCATCTAATTCAGAATCTCGTTTCTGTTCGTAATCTTTCTCGTGATAATTCTATAACTGTGGAATTTGACGAAGTTGGCTTTTCTGTTAAGGACGCTCGCACCAGGATGGTTCTTCACCACTGTGACAGTCCCGACGATTTCTATCCAGTTCAGTCGTCATCATCTTCGGGTGGTCCTCGAGCTCTTTTTGCTGGCATCGACCTTTGGCATGCCCTTCTTGGGCATCCTAGCACTTCTTCGCTTTG
Source organism: Triticum dicoccoides (assembly GCF_002162155.2). Classification (NCBI taxonomy): domain Eukaryota; kingdom Viridiplantae; phylum Streptophyta; class Magnoliopsida; order Poales; family Poaceae; genus Triticum; species Triticum dicoccoides. The sequence continues at coordinate 719,858,828 of NC_041392.1, forward strand.
TTAAATAATGCGAGGATTTTCTTTTTCATGTAATAAAACGGCCGCTCACTCATGTGAAGCATGCCGGAGGCAAACATGTCCGCCTTCCTTTTAGTTCCTCCTCCACAGTTGCTTCTTTTTCGTTTGAGTTAATTCATAGCGATGTATGGACCTCTCGAGTACCAAGTAATTCTGGCTATCTTTACTATCTTGTTATACTGGATGATTACTCTCACTTTGTGTGGACATTTCCTCTTCGTAGGAAATCCGATGTTCCTGCCACCCTCATTGCATTCTATGCTTATGTTTCCACATAGTTTGGGCGGCCCATACTCGCACTTCAAACCGACAACGGAAAAGAATTTGACAACTTCACCATTCGCCATCTCCTTTCCTCCCATGGCATTGTGTTTCGTCTCACATGTCCATATACCTCTCAGCAGAATGACCGTGCCGAGCGCATCCTACGCACCCTCAACGAGTGTGTGCGTACCCTTCTTTTCCATGCATACATGCCCTCCCGTTTCTGGCCTGATGCCCTCGCCACCGCCACTCTTCTCACCAACCTCCGACCATGCCGCCCACGCTGGAACTATGCGCCACATCATCTTCTTTATGGCACTCCTCCCTCCTACGATGGCCTTCGAATTTTCGGTTGTCATTGCTACCCTAACATCACCGCCACCACGCCTCATAAACTCGCTCCTCATTCCGTTCCATGTGTCTTTATTGGTTACCCGGCCAACATCAAGGTTTATATCGTTGTTATGACCTTGTGTCTCACTATGTCATCACCTCCAGGCACGTGTACTTTGATGAGCTTGTTTTTCCCTTTGCACAGGAACAGGTGGTGCCTCCATCAACTCCCGCGGTGGGTCCCCCTCCGCGCCATCGCTCCTTGCCGGCCTTGGGTGCCCCTGCGCCTGCCGGGCTCCTGCCCCCTCCCGTGCCTCCGCACGATGGGCCGGCTACCACGACGTCTCAGTCGCCTTCACCGGCCGGGTCGGCTTCACCCGGCCCCGCGCCATGGTTGGCCTCGCCCGGCCCACGGTTGGCCTCGCCTGGCTCCGCACCTCGGTCGGCCTCGTCCGGCCCCGTGCCTCGGCCGCCCTCCCCAGTCGGGCCATCGTCACCATCCGGGTCGCCCTCCGGGTGCGCTCCAGCCGGCCCACCAGCCGGGTCGGCCTCCGCTGACTTGCCAGCTCGGGCTGCTTCTTCCGCGGCCGCCCTCGACGCTACGTCGAGCCCGTCACCGTCTCCTGATGTCGGGTCTGTAGCCGCACCTGACGGTTCTGCCGGGCCTCCACCCTCGGTTGGTCCGGTGATCGGCCCCGTCACGCGCTCTCGCATGGGCGTCTTCTGTCCCAGTTCGCGATACAATGCAGACGAGTATGTCTGCACCGCCTCCACGTCCGCGCCGTCTCCGCTCCCGTCCTCCGTCCGTGCTGCCCTTCGCGATCCTCTCTGGATGGCTGCGATGCAGGAGGAGTTTGACGCTTTGCAGCGCAACCGGACTTGACAGCTCATTCCTCGTCCTCGTCACGCCAACGTGATCACGGGCAAGTGGGTCTTCAAGCATAAGCTTCGTCCCGACGACACTCTTGACCGCTATAAGGCACGTTGGGTTGTTCGTGGCTTCCGACAGCGCGCGGACGTGGATTTCACCGACACTTTCGCTCCGGTTGTTAAGCCCAGGACGATCGACACTGTTTTACAACTTGCGATCTCCCGTGCCTGGCCGATTCATCAGATGGACGTCTCCAATGCCTTTCTTCATGGTCATCTCGAGGATCAGGTTTTCTGTCAGCAACCCACTGGGTTCGTTGATCCGGCGTGCCCTAATCATGTGTGCCTGTTCTCCCATTCATTATATGGGCTCAAGCAGGCCCCCTCACGCTTGGTACCAGCGCATCGCAGCGTTTCTTCATCAACTCGGCTTCCGCTCTACACGCTCCGATGCTTCGCTGTTTGTCTACCGCCAGGGCACTAACACGGCGTATTTGCTCCTTTATGTTGACGACATCATCCTAACAGCATGCACTCCTCAGCTCCTTCGTCAGCTCACTGATCGTCTCCGCGCTGAGTTCGCTATCAAGGACTTGGGCCCGTTGCAGTACTTTCTCGGCGTCGAGGTGGTGCGCCGTCCTGATGGTTTCTTTCTTCATCAGCGCAAGTACGCTCATGAGCTTCTTGACCGTGCTGGGATGCTTAACTACAACCCCGCGGCCATGCTTGTTGACATGAAGGCTAAGCTCTTTGCTACTGATGGTTCTCCTGACTCAGATGCTGCTTTCTACCGGTCCATTGTTGGCGCTCTTCAGTACCTCACTCTCACTCGACCGGAGATTCAGTACGCAGTTCAGCAGGTTTGCCTCCATATGCATGCTCCTCGAGACGTTCACTGGACCGCTATTAAGTGGATTCTCCACTACATCTAGGGTGCTATGGATCTTGGTCTCACTTTGCGCGCCTCTGCCGCCACTAATCCGGTCGCCTACTCCGATGCTGATTGGGCTGGCTTCCCAGACACCCGTCGCTCTACTTCAGGCTACTGCATCTTTCTTGGGCTGTCCCTGGTGTCCTGGTCGTCCAAACGACAGCGCACGGTCTCTCGGTCCAGTGCCGAGGCTGAGTATCGCACTGTGGCCAATGTCGTCGCTGAGTGTTCCTGGCTTTGTCAGCTTCTTCACGAGCTCTCATGTCCTGCTGATACGGCCACGGTGGTCTACTGTGACAACGTCTCCGCCGTCTACCTCTCCGCCAACACGGTCCATCATCGTCGCACCAAGCACATTGAGCTTGACATCCATTTTGTTCGGGATCAGGTGGCTCTTGGCCATGTTCGTGTTTTACACGTTCCCACATCCCAACAATTTGCCGATATCATGACCAAAGGCTTGCCTACGACTTCTTTTGAGGAGTTCCGGTCCAGACTCTGCATCAGCACTGGTGTCGCTTCGACCGTGGGGGGGTGTTGAGATATGTATTTAGCACATGTATTCTTGTACTCCAAGTCTTCCTCCTTGTGTATAGTTGAGGATATCACTTGCCCTATGTACTATATATACTTGTGTATATGCACCCAATCAATACATTGTGGTTTGCATCCTATTCCTTTACAATATGTGCTTGTTTCTCTCTGCAATCTTGTTTCAGAACTGACCCAGCATGTACATTTGATTGATTCTTTGTTTCATAAACAAGCAGTTTTTTTTAATTTACTGGTCTTTAATACTCCCTCTGTTCCTAAATATAAGTCTTTTTAGAGATTTCAATATGAACTATATACAGATGTATATAGACGCAGTTTAGAGTGTAGATTCACTCATTTTCCTTTGTATCTAGTCCATATTAGAATATCTAAAAAGACTTATATTTAGGAATGGAGGGAGTATTACCATCATATTCTTCATCTACAAAGTTTCTGGGATGTGCATTTGAACAGGCACCATCAATTTATCCATACGAATACAAACAAAATCATTAATGAGGACTCTAATGCTCCTAAATTTTTATGGATACTGTTCATTCTATAAATGAATTTATGAAATCATATGATGTTCAATATTATTACTCACATTATTGGTTCATTGGGTGATGTTGTTTAGGTCATCGGTAAATCCTGAAAGAACATGGTACTGACCTTGTATGAAGAAATCCCCCCTGACCCCCGCGTCGCCCCCTCCCCGAGGACACGCGGGAACTAGGTCTTCCACCTCCACCACCACCATTCCCCTCTGACCGTGCTCCCCTCATCGTCATCGTCGCCGCCAGTGTGCCGTGTCAGCGGTGGGTCTCCCCCACCCTCTTTGTGTCTCTCAGGCCCTCCTCGGTGTTGGAACGTGCCGCAACTACATATCTGTGTCATGTGCCAACACCCCTAACCTGCCGCACGGATTGCATGACGCCAATTAGTCATGCCTAGATTGTAGCATTGCATCCACATGGCTCCATGATCACACTGTTTGTAATCCACGTGTAAATAACTAGGTGGTGTAAAAAGAGAGGAACAGTAGGTGTAGTGTTCAAGAGAAGAAGAGTGGAGGATCTTGACCTTGAGAGAATCATGGAAGTGGTCTTGGAATCACCCTACACTTTCTTCCTTCTATTCTTGCCTCGATACTCTCTAGACTTGAACAAAGTGGCCGTTGAAATGACTTGTTCACTTACTTGCCATAACAGATGGGGTATGCAAGTCTATATACTTGCTCAGTAGAAATCTTACCATTGCCTATAGAAAGTAACTAGACCATAAGCACCGGAGAAATCTCCTTGGAACTACTAGACATGTTCAAATACTTTGAATGGTCAAAATAAGTCTCAGAAACCTCGGAGCCAATACTTGGAAGTACCAAGGTAAATAAGCGATGGAGGTTCTAGACGAAAAAAGGGTCTCTTCTTTGTATGAATAGAACAGACTCGCAGTACCAGGGAAAACCAATATCTTAGTAGTACTGTAATTCAGTAGTTGTTAACTGAATTATGCAGAAATGTCGAAATCACAACGCGAAGGTAACCCATAGATTTGCTAAGGACTACCGGACCTGTACTGTGACCTGGTAGAAGCAAACCAAAAAGGCTCCAGAAGTGCTGGAAAAAATGTTATGTTCAAAGGTGGTGGAGCTAATAGAAAGGATTTCAAAGGAAACATGGCTTGCCAATACTAGAACAAAAATGATATGTGGTTTGACCTGCGAAAAACTAGGTTTGTTGGGTAGGGTTAACTCACTCTATATGGGCACGGTAGTACCGGTTGGATAACACGGTGGTACCGGATATGTAGGAAAATGTAGAAGTGGTCAAGTAGAGTGGCTAAGGTGGGTTTTTTTGGACTTTGGCTTAGGATCTCGTTTTGGAATTCAAACCAAACTACATTTGCTTGTGCCCCGTCTTGTTAGTACGGTTGTCCTACACCCATTGTAAACCTTAGATTAATCAAAAGCCTATAAGTTTCAATCTAAAAGCTTGAGGTAGACACCATCTTGAAAAATTGAAGGCAAGGGTCACAGTTGATATCACATAACCTTGAGGATTATTTTGCTTAAATTAAACTTGATAAACAGTTGGTCCTCCCAATTATTTGGCATACCTTGGACTGTAGGTTTCATCACAGTGTCCAGACCTCCTTTGTGGTGTTCGTTTTGGCCCATCTCATCTGGAAGACCGAAACTAGTCGGACATTTTGAACCAAATGTTGAGCTGGGAAATTCAGTGTCCCTTGCACAAATAATTATATGCAACATGCAAAACAACTGTTTATGTTCTCCAAGTTATTATGTCACCTCTTCTACATAGTGTGAAATAAATAAATTTCGATCTATGACAACAGAGCAAAATTATTTTAAGATAACAATTTATTGGTACATCGTGGATTGTATTTTCATGTAATTGGCCTATCAAGTGGCAGTGTGGCATCACAACATTACTAACAAAATAACAAGAAAAGAAAATTTCATGCACAACGACAAGGATAAAATGGCGCAGCAAAGCGTGCTTTTTTATTCTAGCTCTTCTTTCAGTCTTGCTAGAACATGATGTCACACAATCCGGAAATCAATTGTAGCCTTTTTTTTGTGGGTCATTAATTAGGAATGAGAACCTTCCAATTGACGGAATATAAACAACAAATTTCCTTAATATACATACAACAAGGGGCGGAAACAAGCAGAAACCTTGGAACAAAATGGTCTGCACTCGCGACTGTCATTCCTAATTCCATGGGGATCAAATTTGTTCCCTTCTCTGATTTCTAGAAGACCTGCTGCTGTCAAATGTACTACTCTATTAAGTACTAAGGAGGAATATTTAGTCCAAAATATAAGCTCAATTGCCAGAAGCCCGAACTTCACACCAAATTAACTAACTAACTAAATTTCTACTTTGTCAATTTGACATCAATGAGTGATTCTGGTTTGGTTTCAGGGCCAAAGCAATCACGGGTAGTTGACCCTATTCGACCAGGCGGCCAGTACCGGAAAATAGATCTTCCCAATATGTTCTTTGCAGGAAGAGGACCCCTGAAAAGAAATAGTGCAATTGTACATGCTAATTAAACTTCCACTGTTATGCAAGAAGTTAACCATTAGGAAACATGGGAAAATCAGCATAAAGAAATCAGTGAAGTCGGCAGTATTACCACACATGGGAATCATAACTGTTATTTCGGTTATCTCCCATTACAAAAACTGCATTTTCAGGCACTTGCTGCAAGGAAAATAGTGATAAAGATTGTTAGCTAGCTGAAAAGAACATCATGACCTATTAGAACCAGATAGAGTTCATATTCAAGTATTCATGTATGTGTAAATAACACAACATGCATACAACTTCTCTATCCAATAGCTCGGGATATCCCACGTAGGTTGACTTTCAGGGATTCTGTCGTTTGCCATAACAAAATCAACAAGTTTACTTTAGGAACCTCAACAATAATTTCTCTGAAAAGTCGAATGTTCCTTCTAACATGTCACAGAAAAATGGTTCATAAGACAAAACCAACAGTATCTCCTAGAACACGTTACATAAAAGGATGCCATAATTTAAGCAGAGATCTCTATCGCTCATGTGCAGCCTAAGAAATGCCTTACCACTGGGTTCATGTCATAAGAAGGTGGCTCAAGAATGAATTCTTCATCCCTAGCCTCACCATTCACAACTAGTTTTCCTTTATGAACCTGCAGCATAACAGGTAATGAAACATTAAGACTTCTTTATTTGAGAAAGTTCTGGTGTTTCCATTAGAAATTTGGCCATAAATTTAACATGTCCAGACAGCAATTAAAATTTAGACTAACTTGTAATAGAAGAAAATCACTTTACTTTAAGCTACCAAGGGTGTCTTTCTTCTAATGTGCATCACACTTTGTGTCTATTTTCTCATCCTTGTTTGTTCTGACTTCTGTAACTACTGGGTTGTAAATATGCAGTTACACACCATTTTTAATTTGTATGAACTGGATCCTAGGCTTGCAGGCTCTCCAATATCAAAATATTTGGTCGTATTGCATATGTAAGATGCACTATGTCACTTTGTGATTCTTTCAAGTTATTATTCAACATATTCTCCTCTCTTAGCATGTTTTGTTCTAATTGGGCTGTGCAAAGATCTGGACATAATAAAATAGTTTTTTGACAGCATTTTGATGAATATACACAAGATGACCTTGATTACCTAAGCAATTGAAAATACAAATTATAGTTTGAGCAATTCTACTGAGATTGGCATATAATGATTGCCTTCAGTAGACCACTAAAAGCAACTGGCGAATTGAAGGATCAGCCAGAAACTGTTGCCTGGTGAGAAACTGAGAACATCCTCACAGTTGGCTGGAACCATTACCCCGTTCAAACTTTAGGGAGAAAAATACTAACCAGAGGATTTTATGTATGGAAACAAGTAAGAACGACATCAGTCAAGAGATATAGATATTCATCTAAAGTTTGTTTCCAATTCTGAAACTAACCTCAACAGTATCTCCAGCCCTGGCAACTATTCTTTTGATGAAAACATCATTATCAGTATACCCAACATCCTGGACAGGAAGAGTCACAACCAAGAATCAGCATATATTATCTGGAAACACTGCATATAAGGATGATTTGTAATTACCTGTAGCACCGGCGGGCTTTTGAATATTACAATATCATTTACACAAGGCTTCCTAAAGTAGTATGTAACCTGAGAAATATTGGTATTGGTGAAACTTGCAATCAAGTTAACAAAGAAAATCTATAGTTGGTAAAATATCAAATAAATCCAACATGAATAAGAACATCATGAATGAAGGCTTGTAGGTGCCATAGTGGTCTATAGAACTATCTTGCATTTTAGATTAACTTGATAGCTTTATGTGCTACTCTACAACCCCCAGAGCATCCTGCCTTGATGACCACACACACTTTGGACTAAGGATCAGGTAAATGCTTGGCTTGAATGAAGAAAAAAAAACATATTTCCATACCTTTTGCAGAGATTTTATACGTGGTTAATAGTTATGACATATTTTTCAACCAAACACAAATATGGACAAAGTCAGCAAAGTGAATTACATATATCCCAGACTAGTTTCATCTCAGAACTTCTAAAACATCGACAGGAGATATACATAGCATATACCGAAGCATATTTGCTAACTCCGAGATGATTCGTTATTATATATTTCGTATACACAACAATAATTTTAGATCTGTTAGTTCAGAGAACAACAGAACAATTATAATGAGTCCTATTTAAAAAACATTATCAGTGGTACCATACATATTTTCCATATTATACTTGCACCTGTTAAGATCTTATCATATACTACAAAAGACCAGCCATTGCCTGCAGGGCTAGTATCCCAATTGCATTTATATGGTATTCAGTGTTGTATTAATCGTTATGAAAGTGAAATTCCAGGCATAGTAAGTGCAGCAGCACACCAGAAACTCATCTGTCATTTCAAACATAGCACATTGACTACTACAGTAGTAACTACTAATAAGAACTAGAGCAATATCAAGTGTGTTTTTCTGGAAAAAAAATATAAAGCACCGATTTTGATGTCTAACATAAGTTGGAAAGAGGCTAATTCATGCACAGAACTTGACGGCACCGCGTGTTGAAACCAAAAACAAGGTACGGAGAAAGGACGGACCTTCTCGGCGACAATGCGGTCGCCGACGTCGTAGGTGGGGAACATGGAGAGGGAGGGGATGAACCGCGGCTCGGCGACGAAGGCGCGGAAGGCGAGGGAGATGGCGACGGCGGCGAGGACCGTCTTGGCGTCCTCCGTCGTCACGGTGAGCCACTCGGGCAGCAGCCCCTGCCTCTCCCCCTCCTCGTCCCCGTCCCCTCCGCCTCCACCGCCGCCCTCCCCTCCTCCGCCGCCCCCGCCGTCGGGGTCGGGGCCCACGGGAGGCGCTTCGGGCGGTGTTTTCGGGGCGGTGCGAACTCGAGTTCGCCTCCTGAGGCGGAGGCGCGGCGGGGCGCTCCGGAGCTGGAAGGCGGCGGCGGTGGCCGAGATGGGGCTGTGGAGGAGGGCTTTGGGGGATGGCCTGAGGAGGCAGGCGGCGGTGGGAGCCTGCGAGGCGGCGGGGAAGAAGTGGACGGAAGAAGACATGGCTGCGGAGCCTACGGAGGCAAGCGGGCAGATGAGAATGCGGCGGTGGTCGTCGGCTCGCCGGCGTCCGCCTCGGCCGCTGTGGCTTGGTGGGAGTGGGTGGGATAAGCCGGTCGGCGACTTTTTCTTTCTTTTCTTGAGGTCTTTTTTTTAGACAATTCTTTCTTGGAGGTTTTTCGTTTCTTTTCTGGAGGTGGGCCGGTAAGAAATCGGGCCCTGAGGAACTGAAGCCCACGCAGGAGAAATAATAAAAGATAAGTAAGATGTATACATTGGATAAGAAAATCATTTATTTCTTTATATATATATATTTTCCCTCTTTAATCATACATCGAATTCCATTCTCCGGAAGACCACCATTTCTTTCCAAATACCTGGTATGGATTTATGCTTGTACGTACATATGTATGGGGGCATTTCATTGAATTTTACTAGCAATTTTATTCATCATGCGGGGGACATTTTATTTAATTTGCATGGGAATTTACATGCATCAGTTTTGCAGTTACATGTTGCCCAGAGAAGGACATTTTTATTGTTGTCTTCTCAAAACCTCCTTGGCAATGTAGGCGGCAGCAACCATGGTGCTCGTCGAGCGCAAGGATGAAACTGGAGCTAGCTCGACCAAAGTATTAGACCATTCATCTGACCCACGTGCAACCATCGAGGCGTGTTGTGGCTTGAAGATCAGTGACACGGTTCTCCTGCCTGATCCATGCGACTTGATTCTTAAGCTAATATATTGATTGCATGTTCAATCTTGGTGAACTCATCTTAGAAAGCAATTAGTTTACAGCCTTCAAGTTCTAGCAGGACTGAGTTTAGTGCATTGATACATGAACTAGTTCCCCTGATAGCTTGGATATAATCCTAGAGATGTCAGGTATTCAGTGGATAGGTGCACCCTTGGTTTTATGGTCCCGACTGTATGGATTTGTGAGATATCATAGTATTATTTTTTGTGTCAAGATAGGTGCATTAGAACATGATGCTACTTATATTTTTTGCACAGCTTCAATGCTAAGGTGCTAAAAGCTACAGATTTGCATAACAGTGAGCTTTCAAATCAGCTAGGTGTTATTGACTACACACATCTAACTATGTTGCCTACCGAGTGTTGTTTAAATTTGTTGTTGGTTGAGGCCAACATGGCATTGGCCCCAACCCATGTTCCTCGGTAAATAAATGGTCACGCAATCAGTAAATCCGCCCAAGCCTAGGGAAGATCCCATTTAGAGCGTACCACGCTGGATAGATTCCAAGCGTGTGCACAACTCCCCATCCCCACCCCGCCCCGCGCCTGTCCAGTGTATGGACCGGTATTGCCGTATTGGGCAGGTTCTAGAATGTCTCCCCTGAACCGATGTATTCTTTTTTCTATCTTTTATCATCTTTTTCTTTTTTTTCTTTTATGTTTTCCATTTTTCGTTTTCCTTTTAATTTTCTATTTCCATGTTCATTTTTTCTTTTTGATTTTTTTCTATTTATATTTTCCCTTTTCACTTTTGGAACATCTTTCAAATTCGTAAAATCATGAGTATTTTTCTAATTCGTAAATATTTTTTAAATCCTGAACATTTGTTGACATCACGATTTTTTTAAATTCAAATATTTATTCGAGCTTGTGAAGATTTTTTGAAATCATGATAATTTTTCTAATTCGCAAAGATTTTTAAAAATATGTGAACTTTTTTTTACAAGTTCGTGAACATGTTTTGGAATCACAAACATTTTTGAAAAATTCAGGAAAATTTTGGAATATGAACTTTTTTTGAAACTAGCGAACATATATTTGAATCGGCGGACATTCTGTGAACTTTGGAGAAAAATTGGAAATTCCTGATTATTTTTTGTTTTTACGAACATTTTTAATATATATGAACATTTTTTGAATTCATTAACATTTTTTGAGTCAGCGAACAATTTATGAATTGATCAGTTTTTCAAAATTTCCTAACATTTCTGAATTTTCTGATTTTTTAATAATTTGTGGATATTTTGTAATTTACCAACAATTTTTCAAACTAATGAACTATTTTTGAAAATTCTGAACATTTTCTTTAGTTTTTGCAAATAGTGTTTTTCAGATCATTATTTGTTTTTAGTATGTGAACATTTTTCCACAGAAAAATGTTTGAATCCGCAAACCATTATGATTTACCGAACATTTTGAAAATCATGAATAATATTTTTGGATTCACGAGCATTTTATATTTCTTTAAATATTTTTTCTTCAAAAAATCACATTTCTTAAATCCTAAACTATTTTATAGAATAAAAAGTACAAAAAAGGAAAGAAAAGAAAAGAAAATAAGAAAACAGCCCCCCCCCCCCGGCCCGGTCCAAAAACACATGCGGGGGGAGCGAAAGGTGCATGTTTCTTCCCTATTCAACGCGTAGGCCGCTGAATAGGAGCTCCCCAAGCCTAGTTTAGGCCGCGCCCAACACCAGCCCATTCGCCCCTCCTATGATTTGGCCCAAGTTCCACTCCTAATGTTTTTCCATTAATTGGTGGACATGCCGCACCGAAGAAAGAATAACAAATACTTGAAACCACAATGAAGCTACACCTGAAACAAGAGTGGAAATGGCATAAAGGACTACTCGTATATGGTTCCTGTTCCATTTAGAGCCACCAAATTCAGCACTCAACACTATAGCATATGCATATCCCTGTGCATCAACACCAAGGGGCATGTCGTCAATGTTCTATCACAGAGGCAAGCAAAATCAAAGAGTAACTATCAAACAAGATACTCTCCAGTTAAAGAGTTTCAAACATATTTGAGACAAATTAGTTATAATTGATGCCACCCTCGTTCTAGCATGGTACATTATGGTTTGTACACCAAACCAAACGTTTGGAATATATAGTAAGTAAAATACAGGTTGTACATGGGCATGTGCAACCGGAGCAGTTGCATAGGGCCGGCAAAATCCCAGGGGCCCAAATTCTCAAAGTACTACTTCTATCATCACCAATCAAGAGTCGGGATATTTAAGACAAATGGGTCATTAAATATTAGAGAAAACTATGCATGCCATTGCAACGAATATCCACCCAAGGCACATGGCCCAACTTACGGGAGAACTAAGTAAAGAGGCAGAACTCCTCGTTTACACCGCTTCCTCTTTCCATCGCCTTTCCCAAAAATCATCGCAAATTAAATCTTTGTGAGCTGACTCTTCACCTTCTTCAATGATAATGAATTGCATGTTCTCTGTAACTATTGCTCCACCAAGCGATTACTTATATGTTGTACAACTTTTTTGTCAGTTTGGATCTTACAATGATAAGATTCATACTTTACTCGTAGCAATTTTTAGTCATATTTTGTAGTTTCACTACTTGGTCATGGAGAAGCGCAGGAAGTCCTTTTCTCATGCATGTTCTTTAGTGCAACTCACAATACTACTAAAAGCTCTTCTTAGTATCATGTAAATATTTTTGAAAAGTTTATGCTACTATACCACAAATGATTGTTCAAAAATACTTTAATTGGATTTATTGAATATGGGGCCTAAATTGTGATTTTGCACTTGTCCCCAAGTTTCTGAGGTATGGCCCAGCATAAATATAACCAATTACATTTTGTCTTTCTCCAAACTAATTGATTAAATTAAATATCCCTTCTAATGGTTTTATCTTGCATGTCAACCAAAACATATAAAACAAACACGCTAAAATATGTGAACTAGTAAATATTCATATAATACACACTCTGAGTATCATCCCTCATGGACTTGCATTCCAAAATATAGAAAAAGCACTGCAGAGATGGATCCATAATGGACCCATTACACAACCAGATGCAGTGCCACACCGAGAGAGAGGAGCTCGTTGAGCAAGCATTGGTTGCTTGAGGCAAGAGTGGCTCCTACTCAAGTAGGATTGTGGTGGTGATTGATGTGTCCATGAGCAACACGAGAGCAAACGAATAGATGGGAAACATTAGTTTAGGGTTGAGAAGAAGCGTCGCTTTAAACGACATTGTTGGGTAATTCCTGTTCATTATTGTGATCAAACACATGAAGTTATGAAATATATTATACACTAAAATTAATAGAGGGACCAACTAGAAAAAAGAAAAATAATGAATCAATAATACCATATCGCTATTTTTTAAGAAAGGCTCGTGGTAATATTTTAGGTAATTATCCCTCGACTCCGATATAATATAATAGAGAGCTTTTAATATATTTTTGCATATATTAAGATAAGATGATGTATTGCAAAGACCAAGTCTCTTATTTTTGTGAAAAGCAACAATTTCCCAATTGTTAAGTTACTAACATTCTTAATTTAACATTCTAATTCTAATGGCAGTGGTAATAGTATTGCCACTAGATCCTCTGCTTGTCCTTGTTACTTTGGCCACTATTGTTGGGGAACGTAGTAATTTCAAAATTTTCCTACGCACACGCAAGATCATGGTGATGCATAGCAACGAGAGGGGAGAGTGTGATCTATGTACCCTTGTAGACCGACAACGGAAGCGTTAGCACAACGCGGTTGATGTAGTCGTACGTCTTCACGGCCCGACCGATCAAGCACCGAAACTACGGCACCTCCGAGTTTTAGCACATGTTCAGCTCGATGACGATCCCCGGACTCCGATCCAGCAAAGTGTCGGGGTAGAGTTCCGTCAGCACGACGGCGTGGTGACGATCTTGATGTACTACCGTCGCAGGGCTTCGCCTAAGCACCGCTATAATATTATCGAGGATTATGATGGAAGGGGGCACCGCACACGGTTAAGAATACGATCACGTGGATCAACTTGTGTCTATGGGTGCCCCCTGCCCCTGTATATAAAGGAGCAAGGGGAGCAGGCCGGCCGACCCCTATTGACGCGCCAGGAGGAGTCCTCCTCCTAGTAGGAGTAGGACTCCTACTAGGAGGGGGAAGGAAGTGGGGAGGGAGAAGGAAAGGGGGGCGCCGCCCCCCTCTCCTAGTCCAATTCGGACCAGGGTGGAGGAGGCGCGCGGCCCACCCTGGCTGCCCCTCTCTCTCTCCACTAAGGCCCATATGGCCCATTACTTCTCCCGGTAGGGTTCCGGTAACCCTCCGGCTCTCCGGTTTTCTCCGAAATCACCCGGAACACTTCCGGTGTCCGAATATAGCCATCTAATATATCAATCTTTATGTCTCTACCATTTCGAGACTCCTCGTTATGTTCGTGATCACATCCGGGACTCCGAACTAACTTCGGTACATCAAAACTCATAAACTCATAATATAACAGTCATCGAAACCTTAAGCGTGCGGACCCTACGGGTTCGAGAACAATGTAGACATGACCGAGACACGTCTCCGGTCAATAACCAATAGCGGAACATGGATGCTCATATTGGCTCCTACATATTCTACGAAGATCTTTATCGGTCAGACCGCATAACAACATACGTTGTTCCCTTTGTCATCGGTATTTTACTTGCCCGAGATTCGATCGTTGGTATCTCAATACCTAGTTCAATCTCGTTACCGGCAAGTCTCTTTACTCGTTTCGTAATACATCATCTCACAACTAACTCATTAGTTGAAATGCTTGCAAGGCTTATGTGATGTGCATTACCGAGAGGGCCTAGAGATACCTCTCCGATAATCAGAGTGACAAATCCTAATCTTGAAATACGCCAACCCAACATGTACCTTTGGAGACACCTGTAGAGCTCCTTTATAATCACCTAGTTACGTTGTGACATTTGGTAGCACACAAAGTGTTCCTCCAGCAAACGGGAGTTGCATAATCTCATAGTCATAGGAACATGTATAAGTCATGAAGAAAGCAATAGCAACATACTAAACGATCGGGTGCTAAGCTAATGGAATGGGTCATGTCAATCACATCATTCTCCTAATAATGTGATCCCGTTAATCAAATGACAACACATGTCTATGGTTAGGAAACATAACCATCTTTGATTAATGAGCTAGTCAAGTAGAGGCATACTAGTGACGTTTGGTTTGTCTATGTATTCGCACAAGTATTATGTTTCCGGATAATACAATTCTAGCATGAATAATAAACAATTATCATGATATAAGGAAATAAAATAATAACATTATTATTGCCTCTAGGGCATATTTCCTTCAGTCTCTCACTTGCACTAGAGTCAATAATCTAGATTACACAGTAATGATTCTAACATCCATGGAGCTTTGGTGTTGATCATGTTTTGCTCGTAGAAGAGGCTTAGTCAATGGGTCTGCTACATTCAGATCCGTATGTATCTTGCAAAGCTCTATGTCTCCCACCTGGACTAGATCCCGAATGGAATTGAAGCGTCTCTTGATGTGCTTGGTTCTCTTGTGAAATCTGGATTCCTTTGCCAAGGCAATTGCACCAGTATTTTCACAAAAGATTTTCATTGGACCCGATGCACTAGGTATGACTCCTAGATCGGATATGAACTCCTTCATCCAGACTCCTTCGTTTGTTGCTTCCGAAGCAGCTATGTACTCTGCTTCACATGTAGATCCCGCCACAACGCTTTGTTTAGAACTGCACCAACTGACAGCTCCACCGTTTAATGTAAACACGTATCCGGTTTGTGATTTAAAATCGTCCGGATCAGTGTCAAAGCTTGCATCAACGTAACCATTTACGATGAGCTCTTTGTCACCTCCATATATGAGAAACATATCCTTAGTCCTTTTCAGGTATTTCAGGATGTTCTTGACCGCTGTCCAGATTACTTTGGTACCTGCCTGCTAGACTTATAGCAAGACACACATCAGGTCTGGTACACAGCATTGCATACATGATAGAGCCTATGGCTAAAGCATAGGGAACATCTTTCATTTTCTCTCTATCTTCTGCATTGGTCGGGCATTGAGTCTTACTCAATTTCACACCTTGTAACACAGGCAAGAATCCTTTCTTTGCTTGATCCATTTTGAACTTTTTCAAAACTTTGTCAAGGTATGTGCTTTGTGAAAGTCCAATTAAGCGTCTTGATCTGTCTCTATAGATCTTAATGCCCAATATGTAAGCAGCTTCACCGAGGTCTTTCATTGAAAAATTCTTATTCAAGTATCCCTTTATGCTATCCAGAAATTCTATATCATTTCCGATTAGTAATATGTCATCTACATATAATATCAGAAATGCTACAGAGCTCCCACTCACTTTTTTGTAAATACAGACTTCTCCAAAAGTCTGTACAAAACCAAATGCTTTGATCACACTATCAAAGCGTTTATTCCAACTCCGAGAGGCTTGCACCAGTCCATAAATGGATCGCTGGAGCTTGCACACTTTGTTAGCTCCCTTTGGATCGACAAAACCTTCCGGTTGCATCATATACAACTCTTCTTGCAGAAATCCATTCAGGAATGCAGTTTTGACATCCATCTGCCAAATTTCATAATCATAAAATGCGGCAATTGCTAACATGATTCAGACAGACTTAAGCATCGCTATGGGTGAGAAGGTCTCATCTTAGTCAATCCCTTGAACTTGTCAAAAATCTTTTGTGACAAGTCGAGCTTTGTAGACAGTAATATTATCGTCAGCGTCAGTCTTCTTCTTAAAGATCCATTTATTCTCAATTGCTTGTCGATCATTGGGCAAGTCAACCAAAGTCCATACTTTGTTCTCATACATGGATCCCATCTCAGATTTCATGGCTTCAAGCCATTTTGCGGAATCTGGGCTCACCATCGCTTCTCCATAGTTTGTAGGTTCATCATGATCTAGTAGCAAGACTTCCAGAACAGGATTACCGTACCACTCTGGTGCGGATCTTACTCTGGTTAATCTACGAGGTTCAGTAGTATCTTGTTCTGAAGCTTCATGATCATCATCATTAGCTTCCTTACTAATTGGTGGTGTCACAGAAACTGGTTTCTGTGATGTACTACTTTCCAATAATGGAGCAGGTACAGTTACCTCATCAAGTTCTACTTTCCTCCCACTCACTTCTTTCGAGAGAAAACTCCTTCTCTAGAAAGTTTCTGAATTTAGCAACAAAAGTTTTGCCTTCGGATCTGTGATAGAAGGTGTATCCAATAGTTTCCTTTGGATATCCTATGAAGACACATTTCTCCGATTTGGGTTCGAGCTTATTAGGTTGAAGCTTTTTCACATAAGCATCGCAACCCCAAACTTTCAGAAACGACAACTTTGGTTTCTTGCCAAACCATAGTTCATAAGGCGTCGTCTCAACGGATTTTGATGGTGCCCTATTTAACGTGAATGCGACCGTCTCTAGAGCATAACCCCAAAACGATAGCGGTAAATCAGTAAGAGACATCATAGATCGCACCATATCTAGTAAAGTACGATTACGGCGTTCGGACACACCATTACACTGTGGTGTTCCGGGTGGCGTGAGTTGCGAAACTATTCCGTATTGTTTCAAATGTACACCAAACTCGTAACTCAAATATTCTCCTCCACGATCAGATCGCAGGAATTTTATTTTTTTGTTACGATGATTTTCAACTTCACTCTGAAATTCTTTAAACTTTTCAAATGTTTCAGACTTATGTTTCATTAAGTAGATATACCCATAATTGCTTAAGTCATCTATGAAGGTGAGAAAATAACGATATCCGCCACAAGCCTCAACATTCATTGGACCACATACATCTGTATGTATGATTTCCAACAAATCTGTTGCTCTCTCCATAGTACCGGAGAACGGTATTTTTGTCATCTTACCCATAAGGCACGGTTCGCAAGTACCAAGTGATTCATAATCAAGTGGTTCCAAAAGCCCATCAGTATGGAGTTTCTTCATGCGCTTTACACCGATATGACCCAAACGGCAGTGCCACAAATAAGTTGCACTATCATTATCAACTCTGCATCTTTTGGTTTCAACATTATGAATATGTGTGTCACTACTATCGAGATTTAATAAGAATAGACCACTCTTTAAGGGTGCATGACCATAAAAGATATTACTCATATAAATAGAACAACCATTATTCTCTGATTTAAATGAATAACCGTCTCGCATCAAACAAGATCCAGATATAATGTTCATGCTTAACGCTGGCACCAAATAACAATAATTTAGGTCTAATACTAATCCCGAAGGTAGATGTAGAGGTAGCGTGCCGACCGCGATCACATCGACTTTGGAACCATTTCCCACGCGCATCGTCACCTCGTCCTTAGCCAATCTTCGCTTAATCTGTAGTCCCTGTTTCGAGTTGCAAATGTTAGCAACAGAACCAGTATCAAATACCCAGGTGCTACTGCGAGCATTAGTAAGGTACACATCAATAACATGTATATCACATATACCTTTGTTCACCTTGCCATCCTTCTTATCCGCCAAATACTTGGGGCAGTTCTGCTTCCAGTGACCAGTCTGCTTGCAGTAGAAGCACTCAGTTTCAGGCTTAGGTCCAGGTTTGGGTTTCTTTTCTTGAGTAACAACTTGCTTGCTGTTCTTTTTGAAGTTCCCTTTCTTCTTCCCTTTGCCCTTTTTCTTGAAACTAGTGGTCTTATTGACCATCAACACTTGATGCTCCTTCTTGATTTCTACCTCCGCAGCTTTCAGCATTGCGAAGAGCTCGGGAATAGTCTTATTCATCCGTTGCATATTATAGTTCATCATGAAGCTCTTGTAGCTTGGTGGCAGTGATTGGAGAATTCTGTCAATGACGCAATCATCTGGAAGATTAACTCCCAATTGAATCAAGTGATTATTATACCCGGACATTTTGAGTATATGCTCACTGACAGAACTGTTCTCCTCCATCTTGCAGCTATAGAACTTATTGGAGACTTCATATCTCTCAATCCGGGCATTTGCTTGAAACATTAACTTCAACTCCTGGAACATCTCATATGCTCCATGACGTTCAAAACGTCGTTGAAGTCCCGATTCTAAGCCGTAAAGCATGGCACACTGAACTATCGAGTAGTCATCAGCTTTGCTCTGCCAGACGTTCATAACATCTGGTGTTGCTCCAGCAGCAGGCCTGGCACCCAGCGGTGCTTCCAGGACGTAATTCTTCTGTGCAGCAATGAGGATAATCCTCAAGTTACGGACCCAGTCCGTGTAATTGCTACCATCATCTTTCAACTTTGCTTTCTCAAGGAACGCATTAAAATTCAACGGAACAACAGCATGGGCCATCTATCTACAATCAAACATAAACAAGCAAGATACTATCAGGTACTAAGTTCATGATAAATTTAGGTTCAATTAATCATATTACTAAAGAACTCCCACTTAGATAGACATCCCTCTAATCCTCTAAGTGATTACGTGATCCAAATCAACTAAACCATGTCCGATCATCACGTGAGATGGAGTAGTTTCATTGGTGAACATTGCTATATTGATCATATCTACTATATGATTCACGCTCGACCTTTCGGTCTCCGTGTTCCGAGGCCATATCTGTATATGCTTGGCTCGTCAAGTATAACCTGAGTATTCTGCGTGTGCAACTATTTTGCACCCGTTGTATTTAAACGTAGAGCCTATCACACCCGATCATCACGTGGTGTCTCAGTAGGAAGAACTTTCGCAACGGTGCATACTCAGGGAGAACACTTCTTGATAATTAGTGAGAGATCATCTTAAAATGCTACCGTCAATCAAAGAAAGATAAGATGCATAAAAGATAAACATCACATGCAATCAATATAAGTGATATGATATGGCCATCATCATCTTGTGCTTGTGATCTCCATCTTCGAAGCACCGTCATGATCACCATCGTCACCGGCGCGACACCTTGATCACCATCGTAGCACCGTTGTAGTCTCGCCAATCTTATGCTTCCACGACTATCGCTACCGCTTAGTGATAAAGTAAAGCATTACAGCGCAATTGCATTGGATACAATAAAGCGACAACCATATGGCTCCTGCCAGTTGCCGATAACTTGGTTACAAAACATGATCATCTCATACAATAAAATTTAGCATCATGTCTTGACCATATCACATCACAACATGCCCTGCAAAAACAAGTTAGACGTCCTCTACTTTGTTGTTGCAAGTTTTACGTGGCTGCTACGGGCTTAAGCAAGAACCAATCTTACCTACGCATCAAAACCACAACGATAGTTTGTCAAGTTGGTGCTGTTTTAACCTTCGCAAGGACCGGGCATAGCCACACTCGGTTCAACTAAAGTTAGAGAAACTGTCACCCGCTAGCCACCTTTGTGCAAAGCACGTCGGGAGAACCGGTCTCGCGTAAGCGTACGCGTAATGTCGGTCCGGGCCGCTTCGTCCAACAATACCGCCAAACCAAAGTATGACATGCTGGTAAGCAGTATGACTTATATAGCCCACAACTCACTTGTGTTCTACTCGTGCATATAACATCAACATATAAAACCTAGGCTCTGATACCACTGTTAGGGAACGTAGTAATTTCAAAATTTTCCTACGCACACGCAAGATCATGGTGATGCATAGCAACGAGAGGGGAGAGTGTGATCTATGTACCCTTGTAGACCGACAGCGGAAGCGTTAGCACAACGCGGTTGATGTAGTCGTACGTCTTCATGGCCCGACCGATCAAGCACCGAAACTACAGCACCTCCAAGTTTTAGCACACGTTCAGCTCGATGACGATCCCCGGACTCCGATCCAGCAAAGTGTCGGGGTAGAGTTCCGTCAGCACGACGGCGTGGTGACGATCTTGATGTATACCGTCGCAGGGCTTCGCCTAAGCACCGCTACAATACTATCGAGGATTATGGTGGAAGGGGGCACCGCACACGGCTAAGAATATGATCACGTGGATCAACTTGTGTCTAGGGGTGCCCCCTGCCCCCGTATATAAAGGAGCAAGGGGAGGAGGCCGGCCGGTCCCTATTGGCGCGCCAGGAGGAGTCCTCCTCCTAGGAGTAGGACTCCTACTAGGAGGGGGAAGGAAGTGGGGAGGGAGAAGGAAAGGGGGGCGCCGCCCCCCCTCTCCTAGTCCAATTCAGACCAGGGGGTAGGAGGCGCGCGGCCCACCCTGGCTGCCCCTCTCTCTCTCCACTAAGGCCCATATGGCCCATTACTTCTCCCGGTAGGGTTCCGATAACCCTCCGGCTCTCCCGTTTTCTCCGAAATCACTCGGAACACTTCCGGTGTCCGAATATAGCCGTCTAATATATCAATCTTTATGTCTCGACCATTTCGAGACTCCTCGTTATGTCCGTGATCACATCCGGGACTTCGAACTAACTTCGGTACATCAAAACTCATAAACTCCTAATATAACTGTCATCGAAACCTTAAGCGTGCGGACCCTATGGGTTCGAGAACAATGTAGACATGACCAAGACACGTCTCCGGTCAATAACCAATAGCGGAACCTGGATGCTCATATTGGCTCCTAATATTCTACGAAGATCTTTATCGGTCAGACCGCATAACAACATACGTTGTTCCCTTTGTCATCAGTATTTTACTTGCCCGAGATTCGATCGTTGGTATCTCAATACCTAGTTCAATCTCGTTACCGGCAAGTCTCTTTACTCGTTTCGTAATACATCATCTCACAACTAACTCATTAGTTGAAATGCTTGCAAGGCTTATGTGATGTGCATTACCGAGAGGGCCCAGAGATACCT
Organism: Triticum dicoccoides; assembly: GCF_002162155.2. Taxonomy (NCBI): domain Eukaryota; kingdom Viridiplantae; phylum Streptophyta; class Magnoliopsida; order Poales; family Poaceae; genus Triticum; species Triticum dicoccoides. The sequence goes on from NC_041392.1 coordinate 719,880,452, forward strand.
CTCCGACAATCGGAGTGACAAATCCTAATCTTGGAATACGCCAACCCAACATGTACCTTTGGAGACACCTGTAGAGCTCCTTTATAATCACCCAGTTACGTTGTGACGTTTGGTAGCACACAAAGTGTTCCTCCGGCAAACGGGAGTTGCATAATCTCATAGTCATAGGAACATGTATAAGTCATGAAGAAAGCAATAGCAACATACTAAACGATCGGGTGCTAAGCTAATGGAATGGGTCATGTCAATCACATCATTCTCCTAATAATGAGATCCCGTTAATCAAATGACAACACATGTCTATGGTTAGGAAACATAACCATCTTTGATTAATGAGCTAGTCAAGTAGAGGCATACTAGTGACGTTTGGTTTGTCTATGTATTCACACAAGTATTATGTTTCCGGATAATACAATTCTAGCATGAATAATAAACATTTATCATGATATAAGGAAATAAAATAATAACATTGTTATTGCCTCTAGGGAATATTTCCTTCAACTATGTCCTCATTCACTGTGTCACGTTCCTTTGATTGGCAAAAGGCTTGAGCTCTCTAGCCAAAGTTCATGCATTTATTGTGCGAGTACTCCATCACAATGAGTGTGCCATGAAAAAAAACAAAAATGCTGAGCCGTCTCCGCCTTTTTTCCGTGAGCCCTTTTTTAACAGAAGTAGACACATATGCGCCTTATTATTCTGAGTGCTGATGACTTGATGTGTAGACCATTATGAGATTTAAGGGATTTTAAATAGATCGTTGCCATTAAATTATAGATCTAACTATTGAAATAATTCTGATGATGTGGTTTACGTGGTGCCTTGAGGAGAACACCCATTACACAATTTTAAATAGAGGTAGCCATTAAATTGTAGATCTAACCATCAAAATAATTTTGATGATGTGGATTAACGTGGTGCCTTTGGAAAACACCTGTATTTTGTTTTTAGTATATAATAGATAGATAAATAGATAGATAGATGCTAATTAACCTCAAATGTCTAGAATGGAACAAGTCTTGATATCCATAAGACCATAACCAACAAAGAAGAAGACAACAAAAGCAAAAACAAGAGGTCTTGGGACTTTAAGTTTTGCAAAGTGAGAAATAATGGAGCATGGTGAATCATCATTCACCATACTAAGATTTGCATTTCTCTATGATGGCGAAGAGTTCGCAGAAGACATAGCAGCTGATTTCGATCATTCGATGCAAGTTTTCCTTGATATTTTTTGTGGAAAATTTCCGCTTTGCACACAGATTTCTCACATAGAAAATAGAATAGGGACGCATGTTTTTTAAACACAAGAATTGCAAAAGAATAATCATAAGACACTTGTTTTTTTGGTGTTTTTTGTAGCCCGAAGTAGATCACCGGAAGGCAAAAGCCTTATACATGCTCCTAACAAGCAATTCTTTTTTTTTTTTGAAGCTAGGCAAAAGATTTGCCAGTTTCATTGAATAAGGAGTTTTAGATGTTCAGGCTATAGGCAGAAGGTCAAAGCCACATACAATACATCACTCATGCAGCATCACGTCACACAAATGTTTAGCACCCGCAAGACACCACAACACCGCTTCCTCTTTGATTTTCATTGAATAACAAGCGATTCTAATAGAGTCACACAAGAAATGGGAGACAAGATTAGCACTATCTTGAACGAGACATGATGTGCATTGCAGACTCGTACTATTTTCTATTTTTCGTCATTTGTATGAACTCACTAGCATTGCAGACTATTAAACTTTTGTATTCCCGACCAATACATAGTTTGAACTCCCTGTCAGTGCAAAAGAGTACTGCAATATGTTTTTAAGCTGTGCTCCACAGAAGTGTAAACAACTACTTGAATATTTTCTTTTAATGTGTGAAAACCCACTGCTTGTGCTCATAGCCAGTGCACACTAACACTAGTGCTCCCAAAGAGAATAGGCTAGTGGATCTAGGCAAAGTGCAGAAAGTAATTGTGCTCCATCCAGCGTGACAAGTCATTGTGGAGAAAAGGGTACTTTTGTGCTTCCAAACGAGTGAAAAACCACTACCTGAGCTCCTTGCCAGTGCAGACTAGTGCTCCCAGAAAGAATACGCTAGTGCTCCCAAACAGATTAGGCTAGTGCTTCTAGGCAAAGTGCAGAAAAGATTTGTGCTCCATCCAGCGTGACAAGGCATTGTGGAGAAAGGGCACTTTTGTGCTTCCAAACGAGTAAAAGACCACTGCATGTGTTCCTTGCCAGTGCTCCTAGAAAGAATAGGCTAGTTCTCCCAGCCACCGAAACACGTGTGCTTCCAACTAATCGGATTAGACAACTGGATTATAGGATGTGAGACGAGCTGTAGGCGAGCAGGAAGCGCGTTGTAGGCGTCATGTACCAGAAAGGCGGAGCGTGCTGTATGATGAACATGTGCTTCGACGAACACACACTTTAACCCATGCTCCCCTTCAAGATGTATATCAAAATTTGACAGACCGGAGGCAAGCAGGAAGAGCGTGTAGGCACCGGCAAAGCCGGAAGCGCGGTATCTAATTGAAAGCTATTATTTGATATAGTTGAAAGTTACAGCCCGCCTCCCTTTTTACCCCATAAAAAACTCCCTCTCTCAGAAATATAATGGGAAAAAGAAAGTCAAAAAGAAAAAAGAAAGCGATCAGCAATCTAATTTTCGAGTTTATGCGCAAAAGTCGCTTGTGTTTCGCTTCGGCTTAAAGGCCATCGCGCGCCGGAGGGAAACAGGGAAACCAAGAAGATGGGAGGGGCAAACTGCAAAACTACCAAAACCAGAAATTGGAAAGGGAAACTGCTTTCAGTGGGGTTGCGTACGAGGGAGGTCTCCGCATGTGCCACTTGTCGAACAGGCAGAGCGTCCTGACTGACTGCTCGTTCCCTTTCGTGGGGGGCACCCCCTAATTAGTTGCTCCCTCCGAGTGAGCAGACGATGAACTGAAGAAATAAGAGAGTTCTAACAAAGTTGAAAAATCACCAAAATATCAACTTAATTAGGTAGGAAATTCATTTATTTCCTAATATATTTCCCCCTCTTCAATCATCCAATAATTTCCATTGCTGAGAAGACCGCCATTTCTTTCCAAATACATGGTATGCATTTATGCTTGTAACTATGTTTGTTATGGGTGCATTTCATTGAATTTTACTAGCAATTTTATTCATAGTACAGAGGGCATTTTATTTACTTTGTCTGGAAATTTTACATGCATCAGTTTTGCAGTTATATGTTACCCAGAGAAGGACATTTTTACTGTTGTCTTCACAAAACCTCCTTGGCAATGCAAGCCGCAGGAGCCATGGTGTTGGCCGTGCGCAAGGATGAAAATAGAACTAGCTCGACCAAAGTACTAGACCATTCATCCGACCATCGTGCAATCATCGAGGCGTGTTGTGGCTTGACGATCAGCCACATGGTTCTCCTGAGTCCCGACTGATCCACGCGACTTGCTTCTTGAGGTAACATTACCACTTGAAGTAATACATTGCTTGCAGGTTCAATCTTGGTGAATCAATGTGCTCATCTCAGAAGGGAATTAGTTTCCAGCCTTCAAGTTCTAACCGGAATGAGTTTAGTGAATTGATACATGAACTAGTTCCCCTGCTTGCTTGGATATAATGCTAGAGATGTCAACTATATATTCACTGGATAGGTGCACCCTTTGTTATGGTACCGGCTGTATGGATTTGTGAGATATCATAGTGTTGCTTTTTGTGTCAAAATAGGTGCACTAGAACATGATAATACTCATAATTTTTGCACAACTTCAATGCTAAGGTGCTTACAAGCTGCAAATTTGTATAATAGTGAGCCTTAAAATCAGCTAGCTGTTTTTAACCGCACAGAGCTAATTATGTTGCCTACCAAATGCTGTTAAGTTTGCTATTTTTTCTATTTTCCTGAAAACCGTGCGAGTGTGTTGATTTTTTTGACTTGGAGTCCATGGTTGTGATGTCACTGCTGTTGACATATATAGTTCTGCATGTAATTCCTTTTTCCTGTAATTTTCATGTTTACTTTCATGATTCGCCATGGATCTATTGGTATGATGATTATATTCCTGTAGATTGCTAGACCAACGTTATTATATAGTTTGGGGTATTTGGTTCCATGTCTCATGTTATATAGTTAACATATTGGATTATGAATTATGAAACCTTGTTTAGATCATGGTACATTTCCTAACTATATGAATGTATGGTTTATACACATTAGTGGAGATTTGTTTTTCATCCTGAATCGGATGCTTGCGGCTAGAAACATACTCCCTCCGTTCCTAGATATAGGGTGTATAGTTTTTGGCACGGAAATTAAAGAACGCACGTGAAGGGAAAATTTCACAAGTTTTGAGTGAGATTACAGATGACTAATTGACATGAGAAAATAGAGGAGCTTACATGATATAAGGAAATGTAATCAAATCCCTAAAAAAAATTATCCAAACGAGTGGTGCAACGCAATACACCTTATATTTCGGACTTTTTCTCAAAAATCTATACACCTTATATCAAGGAACGGAGGGAGTATTAGGTTATTGTTCCATTGCACAATACTAATCTTATTGTAAAGGAGAGTTGACTAGTAGTTTGGTTTATGTAGCAAGACACAATCCAGGGATTTTTGTGTGTCATCTGCTCTTATTTTCTAGAACCATAGAAGTATTTTACTTATCTATGTGTGTAAAGAAATGAATTGTTAGTTTGATTAACAATTGTTAAAATACAATCCATTAATTGTGTTGCTAGTACTTCTTAGAAGTATGGTACGTTTGTTTGTCCCTGCTAGTAGTGTACCGCACTAGTATCATGGGTTATTGCTTTTTGTCCATCGTGCCCACTATTTGTATATATATGCTTTTCTTTTTTGTAGTCTTGCTCCTTGCTAGTAAAATTCGGAGGACAAGTTGCTTACTTTATTGCTATAAATTTGTCTGCAAGTTGTGGTTCAGGTTGCCTAAATTACGAGAATCGAAACCAACATGTTTTTATCATCACTCTACCAATTAAGTTGAACTTCATTTTTGTTGTTTACCTTTAACACCAAGTTGCATATTTGTTGATGTTAAAGTTGCCTCAGCTATGAGCATCCGCTACTAAAGTTTCCTAGTACCAATATGCCAGAGTCAATAACACGATCAGAATTAACACACAACATAACACGTTTGGACAATATTTCACATAGACTATGAAAACTAGGACATGGCGACAATAGGCAACACTTGAATACAATTCAAACAGATCACTAATAGAACATAAGCATCTTCTTGTGCCGGGGTTGGGATACTTAGTAGGTCATTCGACGCAACGGCAATTAGAAACTTGCCTAGAATCTCCTAGTTTGGATCGTGTAATTTTTCCAGCAACCAGTGACGAGGCGGAAAATCGTTAGTACCTTCGGTAGGGTGCCTAGCATGGTCGGAAGTACCGGAATGCAGCTTGCACCCACCAGTTATCCAGGTTCGGGCCTCTGGAGAGTAATACCGTACGTCATGCTTGTACTTGTTATTCATGGTGATGGGATATCTCATGTGAGAGAGAGTAGATGGGAATGTGTATATTTCTACTGAGAGTTGTTCTATAGGAGAATAGATCCATCTAAGACCCCTTGCTCCCTCTTAGATACACGGTGGGAGTTAGGATATACATGAGGGAGATGTGATCTATCCAGCCGCCCTTCTGCCTTGGAGTCCACGAAGATCCCATAACCATCAATAAGTCGCCCTGGGCCCTTCTCCCGCCTTTATCCCCATGCTGGGCCCGAGAGCTCCCCTAAGAGTTGGGCTCCCTGTGGAGATGCAACCCCCAGTGCATGGCGCCGTCAACTAGGCGATAAAGTAGAAAGAACCATGTCTAAATTAGGTTAGAGGTTAGTAGATCCAATTCACGGCACAAAATCATACACTTCCTTTTGGTAAAAAGAATAAGGTTTTCTAAAGAACGTCTAGATGTGAACTAATTATTGCACATCTAAATTCTATATCGTAGGTTTTCGCGGAGATTCATGTGGGTATTTTTTTTACCTTCTTATGTTTGATTGAGTCACTTAGACGTGCAATAAAAAATAGGGAAACGTTTGTAATCGGCGCACCGGCCGAACATTGGGCCGGTCGCGCTCGCTCGCGAATACTGGTGGGCCACCGATCATTTTCTTATCCACTCACGAAGGAAGCGACGCATCCACTCGTTCCTTTTCGTTTCTTCTTCTTCCTTTGCGTCTTCTCCAATAGTTTCTCTTCCCCTCCCTCTTCCTCACAAAAACCCACCATGGATCAACTTGATTGTGATCAAGCTTTTGTTCGTGTTGCGCCTCTCTCCTCCATATAGTACTCCGCCATGGATCCCAAGAGGCGGATGCTAAAACCAGCATGTTTTTTTGCTAGATCCAACATGTGTTTTTGCTGGAACCACCTTGCGCCATTCATGGAGCCACCAGAGCATCGGTGTTGCGACGGGGCGCATCACGAAGAAGTGCGTTGGATGCTAGAACCGGCACCCATTGTTGCTGGAACCATCGCACACGGATGCTTCGAACAGGGAACCTCGACGCGTTGCGACGATGATGGGCGCGGTGACCGTCGCCAGTACAGGAGTTGCAACCAACGGCAAAATTTGCTGAAACTAGCAGCAAAAAAAGCTACAACCGCCTGCAAAATAAGCTACTACCGGCAACTGAAAAGTCTTGCTTTGCTAGAACACACCACCGGCGTCACAGTTTTGCTACCACCGTGTCGCCGTTTTGTTACAACCGGAGTTTCTTTTTGCTACAACCGGCGGAGGGCGATGCTAGAACCGGCAGTGCGACAAACTACAAGCGGCAGACAGGGAATGTTACAACCACATCCTTTTTTTGCTACAACCACATTATGTTTTTGCTACGACCGGTGACATTTTTGCTACATGCGTGGCAGACGATGGGCGCCGATGCTTCAACCTGACATGGAAAAAAGCTTCAACTCACCAAGGAGAAGTTACAACCGGTGGCGGAAAAAGCTTCAACAGGCATAGTGGAAAAAGCTTCAACCCCCATGAAAAAGCTTCACCTGTGGAAAAATGCTTCAACCGGCATAACAAAAGCTTCAACCAGAGGCTAAAAAAGCTTCAACCGGGGATGAGTTTGTGGGCGCATGAGTGGCAACGGCGACGAGCGGCGACGGAGAGGGAGAGGACGGGGGTGCTGCGACGGCGAGGGAGAGGACGTGGATGCTTCCTATTCTCGCCGGAGCACACACACGAGATGGTTGGGGCAGGGGCACATCGCGCCGAATGGATCTGAAGCGTGGGGAGGGAGGAAGAAGATGATATGACGTGGGAGGAGAGGGGATCGGACGGCTCCTGCCTGCTAGATCGCACGGCTACAGGCTGACCGGCCAAAATTTGGGCCGGTGCGCCGGCGCGTATCACTGCCCTAAGAAATATACATCTAGATGTGCGTTAGACAGACCAATTTTTTTATGAGACTGGGTATTTTTCCCTCTCCAGTTAGACCCAACTCGAAGTGCGCCATGTGGCAACACACATCTCAAAGCAAGGTTTTCAGTACTACCATGTGCATATGTGCCGATCTCTCCCTCTATATAAACGTTGGCGAAGAAAATAATCGCACCGACACATTGCTTGGCCCATTTGGAGAGAAGAGGAAGATACTCGCGGTCATGGCGCTTATGAAGACCAACGCAAGGACGATCGTCTGCTTTGCCGCCCTCGCAGTCATGGCCACCCACCTGATGTCCTCTGCAGACGCACTAGGTTAGCTAAACTCCTCCTTTTCTATTATTATTAGTATTGCGGACACAAAAATTTCCAGTCCTTCTGCACCAATCTGAAATCTAATGCTAAAGCAATTTTTGAACGTGCAGACTGCTATCCGATCAACGACTGCCGCTCGAACAGCAACGGGGGAGTGAAGTGCGCGCGCATGTGCGCCTTGCTGAACGGCCCTTCCGGCAAGGCCTACTGCAGCGGCACTACCCAGCGCCTCTTTGGACCTCGGATGCTGCTGCCGCCGCTGCCGCCGCCACAAACGAAGCTGCTCCATGATGATGATAGAGTGATAGTAGTACTATCTTTGTTTCTTCTGAACTAGCACACGTTTTGGTGGTGATATTGTTGCTCGCGGGAGAGAGAATGTGTGATCTGCTGCTTAGACTATTATGATCCTGTTTTGCGCGTGTGGTCTGGAACTATGAAATTCAGCACAATTTTCTCTAGTATTTTGCACCTGAATATCTAAAATTGTGAATTTGCGCGATATATAGTACTTTCACAAAAATGTTCTAAAGGTTCCCATGGGGACTAGATACCAATCAACTACAAATATTCTCCCCAAAACTGTCCTTACAAAATCTTTACCGCCCAAGTAATTTGCATAAGACTAAGATCTCGTAAAAGCAGCAATGATTTTATTTCCTTACGACAGATGTAGCTTTCTGTGAGGTATGGGTGCGTTTCATGCTTTTGTATTCTCAGTGTGGTAAATATGCTCTTAACTTTCTTTCAACTCATCCTGCCCTATAATGGAGCGCAATCTTGCCCGGCCTGATATTATTCTGTTATAGAGATCTTAGTAGAACATGCTTTGACCTTCGTAAGTTAATGTTTTCTCTGAACTAAATCTGCCCGTCAATTACTTATTTTAATGTCCACTAGATTAGTAGTTAAGGATTCATCCTATTAATAACTTCAGAAAAGAAAAAAAAACTCTGCTTCTGTTCTTTTTTCGACCTTTTTTTTTTTGCGGGGGATTCTTTTTTGGACCTCGATTCTCAGATGCTGTCTTTTAGTGCATTAGCTTCACCCTGCTATCATGAAACATTACTACTACCCAGTACTAGTTATGCTTCAGGTCAAATGTATTGCAGTGGGATCAGTCTATCTGATATTGTTTTGATCAATCAATTGAGAGTTTGAGACCACAATACGTAGCCATACAGTGATCTTAGAGCAACTCCAACAGATCCCGTATCCGTAAAAAAAAACTACCGATTGGGGAAGTTTTGGGCCAAAATCATGTCCCCAACTGCTGGTAAACTTGGCCCCAACTTCCTTCAGATTTAGGTGAAGTTTTGCTTCCCGTACACTTCTGGCGGCAAGATAACTGCCTGAAACTTCCCGATGCGCCGCCAACCTGCGGAACACCGCCACCTCGTAACCGTTGCATGCTCGCCACTGCCGTGCCACTGGAACGCCATCATGCCGTGGCCGCCGCCCCCGCGGAACACTGCCGCGCCGGAGGCCGTCATGCATGTCACTGACTAGCTGCAGTGCCGCTGGAACGCCACCATGCCATCGCCGCCGCCTCCGCGGAACACTGCCACGCCGGAGGCCATCACGTGTGTCACTGACTGGCCGACCGAAGGACATTATTTAGTTTTATTTAATGAAAAATAAAAAAACATTTAGGATAAAATGTTTACTGGATCTCACGAAAGTAGCTTTTAGAAAACTTCCCCTAGAATGTACAGACATCCTATAAAAATAAAAGCATTTTTACGGGAAGTTTCCTTTTAGAGGAATGCTTGGAGTTGCTCTTAGTCCCCACTTTTCTTCTGATCTTTCTCCAGTAAATAGACAGAACACTATCTTGTTGGAATTGATCTAATTAAAGGTCCAACAGGTTGGGAAGTGTTGAGTATATTAATTATTAGGAAAGACGAGATAGATTATGATTTGTTCTGACTTGTACTCTAAGTAGATCATTGTACTCATATATATGCCCACGAGGCTCAAGCAATATAACAAAAATTTCATAAATCCTCTCTCTATCCCTTCTGACATGGTATCAGCCTAACCTCGATTCAAAACTCTAGCCTCTGTCGCTTCCGCACCTGCGCGCCGTCCCCGGGGCGGTCGGCCTCCATGACCGTCGCCGGAGGCAGCGCCGCCCGTACCTAGGGTTCGTCCGTCAGTCATGTTTACCGGCTGCCCTAGCTAGAGAGTCTTTTTCCCGAGCCCTTACTCTGATTTTTTTTCTCTCCCGTCGATCATCTTGATCGGCGTTTTGTTTTTAATTTTCCGATTTAAGATCAGTTTGCATCGGGCCCGCCACCATCGATCCTCGCGCGCTTTCACTCCGACTTCGGCATCGACTGGCGTCTTCTTCGACTCGACGGCCTTGTGTGCTACACGGAGGCCAGGAACGGCCGCTGTCCACGCCTCCATCCGCATGTCGGTATGCGCTGGCCGTCGTCGCCTTGATCCAATCGGGGATCCTACAACCTCCATCCACTTCAAGCAAGATGGGACGGGACATATGTGTGTGGTGCACCGGCTTTGCTCACATGGCGTGCGTTGCGCTGGCCCGATCCGTGTTGTGTGCATGTTGGCTGATTGTTCGTATATACGTACAAATCAACTTCCTGTCCAGCATGTGTGCTCGTGGCTTAGTTGCATGCTCATGTGACGCGATCGCTGCAGAACTCCTTGTCTTCGCCTTCGCGTCTAGTCACTCCATCTTCATTGCATGTTCGGTCTGATCAGCTGTATACATGCGTCATCTATGCCGTGCGACCGACCTGGTCCGTCGGTTGCACGCACCTTCACAGGCCCCGTGAAAGACCGTCCCGAGTTCAGCGCGCCCCTCTACCGATTGAGCAATAGGCTGTCGCTACGTCACCCCATCGGGCCGCCGCCCCGTGGTTCTTCTCCTGGTTGCATCGACCCGCGTCATCGCTGTGTCATCCCTTCGGATCGTAGTGTCGCGGCCCGCGGTCCACCGCCGCCCCAAGGCCGTCCGCTCCAGGCCGTCTCATGGCTGCACCGACCCTTGCGCCGCCGCCGTGTCGCCCCGTCGGGCCGTAGCGAGTGTGGCACGCGGTCCACGCCGCCGTCCTAAGGTTGTCCCCGCGACTGCACCGAATCGCGAACCGCCGTTGCGTCACCCCTTCGGGCCGCAGCGTCGTGGTCCGCGGTCCCCGCAGCCGCCCCAAGGTCTTCTTGCCGTCGCTCCGACCTGCTCGCCGCTACTGCGTCGCCCCTTCGGGCCGTAGCGCCGCGGTCCTTGGTCCACCCCGCCATCCCTGCACGTTGACTTCACGTGGTATGCGCCGCGTCGCCTCCCTTGGCGCGGGAACACCACCGCCCGTGCCGGTCTTCATCATGCCGTCGGGTTCTTTCTTTCGAGCATCGTCGCCGCGCTCCTAACCTAGCCGCCGTCGCCGCTCTTCTTCAGCCGCCGCCGCCGCTACCCCCGTAGCCGTCGCAGCGTCCCATCCATCCCGTTCGTCTTCGTCCAGCACCAGCCCATCGCTAGCGTCATCGTCATCTACCCCGACCACTTCGTCTACTCCGACAACCGCGGGCGACATTGATTGACGCCGCAACCGTCGTCGAGTCCTTCTCTGCTGGCCTCTCCGACTTCTCCGACATGGCGTACAGCTCGTGCAGGTCCTAGTCTACGCATGCCCGGTGCTGGCAACACCGATGCGTGCCTTCATCCACGATGTGTTCCCGGGCTTGGCACACCCGGCGCGACGCGTCGTCAACATCATCTACTTCCTGGCGCACCACTACTTCGACACCACCGCACCCATGACTAACTCGGCGCCTCCTTACGCCCGCGGCTCCACGGCGACTTCCCCGACACCGGCTACACCGACTCGACATCGAAAAAGACAACGTCAAGGGGAGGGGCCACACACCAACGTATGTTTCCCTCACCCTAACTAACACACTCTGATCGGGGGCACCCTAACCAATAAATGGTTTTGGTCCCCTATCACCAACGCACATATATTAGATTGGGGGAGCAGCCGACATCTACAATCTGACTATTTCACATACGGTTTAGTCATTCTCCCCATATCCCTAAAACCCCAACCGATCTGAGGGAGTGCTGCACGACTGGAAGATCATCTCCAAACTCTGCCCCTGCTCCAGGGCAGTGTGGGTGCTGCCCGGAGGGACACTGCTACCCGCTGCGAGCATCTACATCGAGCCTGCATCAAGCAGGCATGGGACTTAGCATCGCCTACACCACGGGCTGCTTCGATTGGTGGGAAGATCCTAATCTACGTCTCTGATCTAAGTAATTAGGTGATCTAATATCTAGGCTTAAGAGCCAATAATGTCAATCCTGCTGGATTTATTCTAACAATGGTATCTCGAGCCAATTAAGCCTAGATTAGATCCCTAATGATGATCTGTTTAAGTTGATGATATTGATTACGTCTTAGTGATTAAGGTTTAAGTCTAATGGTTCATGGTTAAGGTTAAATTGCCCTTTGTCAAAGTCAATGTTTAATCTCTAGGGTTAAGACGTTTTGGTTAAAGTCTAATAGGCTACGGGTTAGTGCTAATTATCCAATGATTATGATCAATCATGTTCTGTTAGTTTAATTATGCCACGTTTCTGCATCAAGATATGTTAATTAGCACTAGCCTCAGTTCCTATCTAGCAGTTAGAACGTGATGAATTGGAGAAATTAAAGAAGGCCTCATTTTCCCAAATTTAGCCGAATCCTGTAAAAATAAAAGCATTTTTACGGGAAGTTTCTTTTAGAGGAACAACTGGAGTTGCTCTTAGTCCCCACTTTTCTGCCGATCTTTCTCCGGTAAATAAAGAGAACACGATCTATGTAACCTTAATGTCATTTTGCATCTCGCTAACAATCTGACCACGCCGGTCATGGTGGTCTTAGTCCCCACTTTACTGCCATTTTATTCTTTGTTGTGTTACATGATAGGATAACTAAAGGCATCAAAAGACTGATGCACTTGGATTATTGCGTGAAATGCTTCTACACCTTGGGTGCTTCTACCACATTGCCTATTTACGACGTATTCTAGCTATACATTTATTTTTGAAAGATGTGGGGAGAGAAAAAACCGTGGGAGATTGGGAACATGCTTTGACACCTCGGGTGCTTGGGCGCATGCTTCTTCACCGCGGGAGCACTGGCTTGGGCTATACATTGTTGCGGTTGAGCGGTGCCGGCCTGGCTCTTCATGCCCCATAGTAAGATGGAGACTTAAGATGGTGTGGTGGTGTGTCGTGTGTGTGCTCATTATGCTTGTATTCTCTTGATGCTTCATTTTAAAACAATAAATCTACCCTTTGTAGAAAAAATGTGGTGGTCGCTCGGGAAGGACATGGTTGGAAGATTGCATGCTGGATGCGACGGCCATGGCCGCGGAGGAGGCAAGGGGTGTGTGGAGGAGGTGAGTTAGTGTGGATCTAGTGGTTGGATGAGTGGGAGAGGGGGGATGCGTGATGTACAAGAGATGGATGGAGTATGTGATGCCTGTTACACAACCTCTATTGGTGAGTTCGGTCCAAGTGTTGCAGAGCGGGAGCCTCATAGACGAAGTTGTCGATCAAACTCCATGGGACAGAAAGTAAAATTGACAAAAGTATCATGAATTGTATATATAACTAAGGGTGGGGGATAAGTGCCCACTTTTACATTAAGTGGATGAACTTGGTCCTTAATGGGCTCCATCAAAGGCCCAAGTTTCCCAACACCCCCTCCCCCATTGGGTAATTATCAGTATATCCATGCCTCAAAACTTCAAAAAACCTAGTGGAAAAAATATATGGAGAAAGAGTAGATGGCATATGTTGTTGTATTTCACGAATTACCTCATCAAAAACCTGGTGCGAGAAATATCAAAACTCATTGAAGGGAAAAAGAGTACAATCCACTAAGCCATCAAGTTGAGTACTCGATCATCCATCAGGACTGAGATTTTAACAATGAGTTTTAAAGTATCTCCCCCCGAACCTTGCATCTCCCTAAGTTGCATAATATTGATTCAATATACACATATCTCGAAGGATGATGATGGTAATGATTTAGTGAACAAATCAGCAAGATAGTCAGATGACTTAGTGTGCAAGATTCTCACCTAGTTAATTTTCTACGGCTCATGTGCATAGAAGAACTCAAGATTAATATGTGTCGGGGAACGTAGCAATAATTCAAAATTTTCCTACGTGTCACCAAGATCAATCTAGGAGATACTAGCAACGATAGAGAGGGAGTGCATCTTCATACCCTTGAAGATCGCTAAGCGGAAGCGTTCAAGAGAACGGGGTTGATGGAGTCGTACTCGTCGTGATCCAAATCACCGATGATCCTAGCGCCGAACGGACGGCACCTCCGCGTTCAACACACGTACGGAGCGGAGACGTCTCCTCCTTCTTGATCCAGCAAGGGGGAGGAGAAGTTGATGGAGATCCAGCAGCACAACGGCGTGATGGTGGAAGTAGCGGGATTCCGGCAGGGCTTCGCCAAGCACAAGCGGGGAGGAAGAGGTGTCACAGGAGGGAGGGAGGCGCCAGGGCTTCAGGTGTGGCTGCCCTCCCTCCCCTCCACTATATATAGGGGCCTAGTGGGGCGCTGGCCCCTTGTAGATCCCATCTAGGGAGGGGGCGGCAGCCCTAGGGGTGGCTTGGCCTCCAAGCCAATTGGAGGCGCCCCCACCCCTTCGGGTTTCCAACCCTAGGCGCATGGGAGGCCCAAGGGGGGCGCACCATCCCACCAGGGGCTGATTCCCACACCCCTTCAGCCCATGGGGCCCTCCGGGATAGGTGGCCCCACCCGGTGGACCCCCGGGACCCTTCCGGTGGTCCCGGTACAATACCGATGACTCCCGAAACTCTCCCGGTGGCCGAAACTGGACTTCCTATATATAAATCTTTACCTCCAGACCATTTCGGAACTCCTCATGATGTCCGGGATCTCATCCGGAACTCCGAACAACCTTCTGTTAACCACATACTAATATCTCTACAACTCTAGCGTCACCGAACCTTAAGTGTGTAGACCCTACGGGTTCGGGAGACATGTAGACATGACCGAGACAACTCTCCGGCCAATAACCAACAGCGGGATCTGGATACCCATGTTGGCTCCCACATGCTCCACGACGATCTCATCGGATGAACCACGATGTCAAGGATTCAATCAATCCCGTATTCAATTCCCTTTGTCCATCAGTACGACACTTGCCCGAGATTCGATCGTCAGTATCCCGATACCTCGTTCAATCTCGTTACCGGCAAGTCTCTTTACTCATTCCGTAAAACATCATCCCATGATCAACTCCTTGGTCACATTGTGCACATTATGATGATGTCCTACCGAGTGGGCCCAGAGATACCTCTCCGTTACACGGAGTGACAAATCCAAGTTTCGATTCGTGCCAACCCAACAGACACTTTTGGAGATACCCGCAGTGCACCTTTATAGCCACCCAGTTACGTTGTGACGTTTGGTACACCCAAAGCATTCCTACGGTATCCGGGAGTTGCACAATCTCATGGTCTAAGGAAATGATACTTGACATTAGAAAAGCTTTAGCATACGAACTGCACGATCTTGTGCTAGGCTTAGGATTGGGTCTTGTCCATCACATCATTCTTCTAATGATGTGATCCCGTCATCAACGACATCCAATGTCCATGGTTAGGAAATCGTAACCATCTATTGATCAACGAGCTAGTCAACTAGAGGCTTACTAGGGACATGGTGTTGTCTATGTATCCACACATGTATCTGAGTTTCCTATCAATACAATTTTAGCATGGATAATAAACGATTATCATGAACAAGGAAATATAATAATAACTAATTTATTATTGCCTCTAGGGCATATTTCCAACAGTCTCCCACTTGCACTAGAGTCAATAATCCAGTTCACATCGCTATGTGATTAACACTCAAGGTCACATCCCCATGTGACTAACACCCAAAGAGTTTACTAGAGTCAATAATCTAGTTCACATTACCATGTGATTAACACTAAATGAGTTCTGGGTTTGATCATGTTATGCTTGTGAGAGATGTTATAGTCAACGGGTCTGAACCTTTCAGATCCGTGTGTGCTTTACAAATCTCTATGTCATCTTGTAGATGCAGCTACCACGCTCTTTTTGGAGCTATTCCAAATAACTGTTCTACTATACGAATCCGGTTTACTACTCAGAATCATCCAGATTAGTGTCGAAGATTGCATCGGTGTAACCTTTACGACGAACTCTTTTACCACCTCCATAATCGAGAAAATTCCTTAGTCCACTAGTTATCAAGGATAACCTTGACCGTTGTCCTGTGATCCATTCCTAGATCACACTTGTACCCCTTGACTGACTCAAGGCTTAGCACGCTTCAGGCGCGGTACACAACATTGCATACTTTAGAGCCTACGTCTAAAGCATAGGGGACGACCTTCGTCCTTTCTCTCTATTCTGCCATGGTCAGGTCTTGAGTTTTACTCAATACTCATACCTTATAACACAACCAAGAACTCCTTCTTTGCCGATCTATTTTTGAACTCCTTCAAAATTTTGTCATGGTATGTGTTCGTTTGAAAGTACTATTAAGCGATTTTGATCTATCCTTATAGATCTTGATGCTCAATGTTCAAGTAGCTTAATCCAGGTTTTCCATTAAAAACACTTTTCAAATAACCCTGTATGCTTTCCAGAAATTCTACATCATTTCTGATCAACAATATGTTAACAACATATACTCATCAAAAATTCTATAGTGCTTCCACTCACTTCTTTGGAAATACAAGTTTCTCATAAACTTTGTATAAACCCAAAATCTTTGATCATCTCATCAAAGCGTACATTTCAATTCTGAGATGCTTACTCCAGTCCTTCGAAGGATTGCTGGAGCTTTGCATACTTGTTAGCATCTTTCAGGATTGACAAAACCTTCTGGTTGTATCACATACAACCTTTCCTGAAGAAAAACATCGAGGAAACAATGTTTTGACATCCTATCTGCAAGATTTCATAAATAATGCAGTAACTGCTAACATAATTCCAACAGACTCTCAACATCGCTACGAGTGAGAAAGTCTCATCGTAGTCAACTCCTTGAACTTGTCGGGAAACATCTTAACGACAAGTTGAGCTTTCTTAATGGTGACACTTACCATCATTGTTTGTCTTCCTTTTAAAATCCATCTGCACCCAACAACCTTACGACCATCAAGTAGTTCTTTTCAAAGTCTATACTTTGTTTTATACATGGATCCTCTCTCGGATTTTATGGCCTCGAGCCATTCGTCGGAATCCAGGCCCACCATCGCTTCTCCATAGCTCGTAGGTTCATTGTTGTCTAGCAACATGACTTCCAAGACAGGATTACGTACCACTCTGATGTAGTACACATCCTTGTCGACCTATGAGGTTTGGTAGTGACTTGATCCAAAGTTTTTATAATCACTATCATAAGCTTCCACTTCAATTGGTGTAGGTGCCACAGGAACAACTTTCTGTGCCCTGCTACACACTAGTTGAAGTGACGGTTCAATAACCTCATCAAGTCTCCACCATCCTCCCACTCAATTCTTTCGAGAGAAACTTTTCCTTGAGAAAGGACGCGTTTCTATAAACAATCACTTTTGCTTCCGGATCTGAAATAGGAGGTATACCCAACTGTTTTGGGTATTCTATGAAGATGCATTCATCCGCTTTGGATTCGAGCTTATCAGCCTGAAACTTTTCACATAAGCATCGCAGCCCCAAACTTTTAAGAAACGACAGCTTAGGTTTCTCTAAACCATAGTTCACATGGTGTCATCTCAACGGAATTGTGTGGTGCCCTATTTAAAGTGAGTGCGGTTGTCCCTAATGCCTAACCCATAAACGATAGTGGATATTCGATAAGCGACATCATGGTATGCACCATATCCAATAGGGTGCAGCTGTGATGTTCGGACACACCATCACACTATGGTGGTCCAGGCGGTATTAGTTGTGAAACAATTTCCACAATGTCTTAATTGTGTGCCAAACTCGTAACTCAGATATTCATCTCTATGATCATATCATAGACATTTTATCATCTTGTCACGACGATCTTCAACTTCACTCTGAAATTACTTAAACCTTTCAATAATTCAGACTTGTGTTTCATTAAGTAAATATACTTAGCATCTACTCAAATCATCTGTGAAGTAAGAACATAACGATATCCACTGTGTGCCTCAGCACTCATTGGACTGCACACATCAAAAATGTATTACTTCCAACAAGTTGCTTTCTTGTTCCATCTTACTGAAAACGAGGCCTTTCATTCATCTTGCCCATGTGGTATGATTTGCATGTCTCAAGTGATTCAAAATCAAGTGAGTCCAAATGATCCATCTGTATGGAGTCTCTTCATGCATATCTACCAATAGACATGGTTCGCATGTCTCAATCTTTTCAAAAATGAGTGAGTCCAAAGATCCATCAACATGGAGCTTCTTCATGCGTTTTATACCAACATGACTCAAATGGCAGTGCCACAAGTATGTGGTACTATCATTACTATCTTATATCTTTTGGCATGAACATGTGTATCACTATGATCGAGATTCAATAAACCATTCATTTTAGGTACAAGATCATTGAAGGTATTATTCAAATAAACAGAGTAACCATTATTCTCTTTAAATGAATAACCGTATTGCGATAAACATAATCCAATCATGTCTATTCTCAACGCAAACACCAAATAACAATTATTTAGGTTTAACACCAATCTCGATGGTAGAGGGAGCATGCGATGCTTGATCACATCAACCTTGGAAACACTTCCAACACATATCGTCATCTCACCTTTAGCTAGTCTCCGTAGCCTTTTATTTCGAGTTACTAACACTTAGCAACCGAACCGGTATTTATTACCCTGGTGCTACTAGGAGTACTAGTAAAGTACACAATAATATAATGTATATTCAAAATACTTCTGTCGACCTTGCCAGCCTTCTCATTTACCAAGTATCTAGGGTAGTTCTGCTTCAGTGATCGTTCCCCTCATTATAGAAGCACTTAGTCTCGGTTTTGGTTCAACCTTGGGTTTCTTCACTAGAGCAGCAACTGATTTGCCGTCTCATGAAGTATCCCTTCTTTCCCTTGCCCTTCTTGAAACTATTGGTTTTACTAACCATCAACAATTGATGCTCCTACTTGATTTCTACTTTCACGGTGTCAAACATCGCGAATTGCTCAAGGATCATCATGTCTATCCCTGATGTGTTATAGTTCATCACTAAGCTCTAATAGCTTGGTTGCAGCGACTATGGAGAACTATCACTATCTCATCTGGAAGATTAATTAACTCCCACTCGATTCAAGCGATTGTAGTACTTAGACAATCTGAGCACATGCTCAACGATTGAGCTTTTCTCGCTTAGTTTGCAGGCTTAAGAAACTTGTCAGAGGTCTCATACCTCTTGACGTGGGCACTAGTCTGAAATCCCAATTTCAGTCTCTGGAACATCTCATATGTTCTGCGACGTTTAAAAACGTCTTTGGTGCTTCAATTCTAAACCGTTAGTATTACGCACTAAACTATCACGTAGTCATCAAAACGTGTATGTCAGATGTTTCCCAACATCTACAGACGACGCTCGAGGTTCAACGCATTGAGCGGTGCATTAAGGACATAGCCCTTCTGTGCAGCAACGAGGACAATCCTCAGTTCACGGACCCAGTCCGCATAATTGCTACTGTCAACTCTCAACTAAATTTTCTCTAGGAACATATCTAAAACAGTAGAACCAAAGCGTGAGCTACGACATAATTTGCAAAGACCTTTTGACTATGTTCATGATAATTAAGTTCATCTAATCAAATTATTCAATGAACTCCCACTTAGATAGACATCCCTCTAGTCATCTAAGTGATACATGATCCGAGTCAACTAGGCCATGTCCGATCATCACGTGAGACGGACTAGTCATCATGGGTGAACATCTTCATGTTGATCATATCCACTATACGACTCATGTTCGACCTTTTGGTCTTCCGTGTTCCGAGGCCATGTCTGTACATACTAGGCTCGTCAAGTCAACCTAAGTGTTTCGCATGTGTAAATCTGGCTTACACCCGTTGTATGCGAACGTTAGAATCTATCACACCCGATCATCACGTGGTGCTTCGAAACAACAAACCTTCGCAATGGTGCACAGTTAGGGGGAACACTTTTCTTGAAATTTCAGCGAGGGATCATCTTATTTATGCTACTGTTGTTCTAAGCAAATAAGATGTAAACATGACAAACATCACATGCAAATAATAAAGTGACATGATATGGCCAATATCATCTTGCGCCTTTTGATCTCCATCTTCGAGGCGCAGCATGATCACCTTCGTCACCGGCATGACACCATGATCTCCATCATCATGATCTCCATCATCGTGTCTTCATGAAGTTACCTCGCCAACTATTACTTCTACTACTATGGCTAACGGTTATCAATAAAGTAAAGTAATTACATGGCGTTTTCATTGACACACAGGTCATAAATAAATTAAGACAACTCCTATGGCTCCTGCCGGTTGTCATACTCATCGACATGCAAGTCGTGATTTCTATTACAAGAACATGATCAATCTCATACATCACATATATCATTCATCACATCCTTTTGGCCATATCACATCACATAGCATACCCTGCAAAAACAAGTTAGACATCCTCTAATTGTTGTTGCATGTTTTACGTGGCTGCTATGGGTTTCTAGCAAGAACGTTTCTTACCTACGCAAAACCACAACGGTGATATGCCAATTTCTATTTACCCTTCATAAGGACCCTTTTCATCGAATCCGATCCGACTAAAGTGGGAGAGACAGACACCCACCAGCCACCTTATGCATCAAGTGCATGTCAGTCGGTGGAACCAGTCTCACGTAAGCGTACGTGTAAGGTCGGTCCGGTCCGCTTCATCCCACAATGCCGCTGGATCAAGATAAGACTAGTAACGGTAAGCAAATTGAACAAATCATCGCCCACAACTGCTTTGTGTTCTACTCGTGCATAGAATCTACGCATAGACCTAGCTCATGATGCCACTGTTGGGGAACGTAGCAATAATTAAAATTTTTCCTATGTGTCACCAATATCAATTTAGGAGATACTAGCAATGAGTGAGAGGGAGTGCATCTTCATACCCTTGAAGATCGCTAAGCAGAAGCGTTCAAGAGAACGGGGTTGATGGAGTCGTACTCGTCGTGATCCAAATCACCGATGATCCTAGCGCCGAACGGACGGCACCTCCGCGTTCAACACATGTACGGAGTGGAGACGTCTCCTCCTTCTTGATCCAGCAAGGGGGAGGAGAAGTTGATGGAGATCCAGCAGCATGACGGCGTGGTGGTGGAAGTAGCGGGATCCCGGCAGGGCTTCGCCAAGCACAAGCGGGGAGGAAGAGGTGTCACGGGAGGGAGGGAGGCGCCAGGGCTTCAGGTGTAGCTGCCCTCCCTCCCCTCCACTATATATAGGGGCCTAGGGGGGTGCCGGCCCCTTGTAGATCCCATCTAGGGAGGGGGGTGGCAGCCCTAGGGGTGGCTTGGCCTCCAAGCCAAGTGGAGGCGCCCCCACCCCTTAGGGTTTCCAACCCTAGGCGCATGGGAGGCCCAAGGGGGGGCGCACCATCCCACCAGGGGCTGGTTCCCACGCCCCTTCAGCCCATGGGGCCCTCCGGGATAGGTGGACCCACTCGGTGGACCCCCGGGACCCTTCCGGTGGTCCCGGTACAATACCGATGACTCCCGAAACTCTCCCGGTGGCCGAAACTGGACTTCCTTTATATAAATCTTTACCTCCGGACCATTCCGGAACTCCTCGTGACGTCCGGGGTCTCATCCGGGACTCCGAATAACTTTTGGTTAACCGCATACTAATATCTTTACAACTCTAGCGTCACCGAACCTTAAGTATGTAGACCCTACGGGTTCGGGAGACATGTAGACATGACCGAGACAACTCTCCGACCAATAACCAACAGCGGGATCTGAATACCCATGTTGGCTCCCACATGCTCCACGATGATCTCATCGGATGAACCACGATGTCGAGGATTCAATCAATCCCGTATTCAATTCCCTTTGTCCATCAGTACGACACTTGCCCGAGATTCGATCGTCGGTATCCCGATACCTCGTTCAATCTCGTTACCGGCAAGTCTCTTTACTCGTTCCATAACACATCATCCCGTGATCAACTGCTTGGTCACATTGTGCACATTATGATGATGTCCTACCGAGTGGGCCCAGAGATACCTCTCCGTTACACGGAGTGACAAATCCAAGTCTTGATTCGTGCCAACCCAACTGACACTTTCGGAGATACCCGCAGTGCACCTTTATAGCTACCCAATTACGTTGTGACATTTGGTACACCCAAAGCATTCCTACGGTATCCGGGAGTTGCACAATCTCATGGTCTAAGGAAATGATACTTGACATTAGAAAAGCTTTAGCATACGAACTGCACAATCTTGTGCTAGGCTTAGGATTGGGTCTTGTCCATCACATCATTCTCCTAATGATGTGATCCCGTCATCAACGACATCCAATGTCCATGGTCAGGAAACCGTAACCATCTATTGATCAACGAGCTAGTCAACTAGAGGCTTACTAGGGACATGGTGTTGTCTATGTATCCACACATGTATCTCAGTTTCCTATCAATACAATTTTAGCATGGATAATAAACGATTATCATGAACAAGGAAATATAATAATAACTAATTTATTATTGCCTCTAGGGCATATTTCCAACAACATGTTGTATGAGGTTACTATTCACACATTCTGTCTAAACTTGTGCAACACAAGCATCATTATCTTCATGGATAATGCATGGGTTTGTATGGTGTTCAACCGACACATCTGCTGAATGTGTTCGGTTATCCGTCGAAGCCATACACACTCTCATGATGCTTAATATACTGCTACGATTTCCGAGTTTTTCGTGGAATTTGATACAAGACTTTGCTTGAACGATTTCGAGGAAAACATATTTCCACCATAATGGAAAACACATATAGTCTGTGACTTAGAAGTATGCAGGCCCGACGGGTACCGAGCATCGACGAAAAGCCATGAGTGATAGGTCTTTATTCCTTTTATAAAACAAGCCAAGATCTTAGGTCCCTTGCAGGTAACAGAAGTTTTCCTTGAAGTCTTTCCAGCTTCGCTTGGTAGGCTTAGAATTATACCCAACAAGCAAATTGATTGTGAACGCAATGACCCATTGTGTACAATTTGCGAGGTACACGAGTAGTCCAACTGCAGTTAGGTTGGGAAATTCTGGTCCCAGAGTTTCACATCCTCTTCCTTAGGCCTGAACAGGTCCTTATCTTGCTAAAAAGATCTCCCAATCATCGAGGTCTTAGAAGCATATGCGTTGTCAAATCCAAATCTTTCCAACACTTTCTGGGTGTAGGTCGACTGGTGCACTAGAATCCCATCAGGGGAATGTTCAAGTTCCAGACCTAGACAGAACTTGGCTTACCCAAATCTTTCATCTCGAATTCCTACATCATGCAAGAACTTGGTTCCTCGGTCCTCACATGTACTAATTATGTTGAAGTCCTCTACATGCACCAAGATTATACAGAATCCATCTTGGGAACACCGTATAAAAACACATGGGAAATATTCATTGCTTGTGTAGCCCTTCTGATGAAGGAAATCGCTTAATTGATTATACCACATCCTACCACAATGCTGAAGTCCATATAGTGACTTTTTAAGGTTGAACATTGTACACACCCTTGTTTGCTCTATCATGGTTCGAAACAGGGATACCTTTGGGTACCTTCATGTATATGTTTGAATCCAAGTTACCAAATAGGTAAGCGATGCCAATATCCATTAATTTAATTTACAAGCCCATATTTACTACCATTGAGATCAAGTATCTAAATGTAATTCCATCCATGACCGGGTACTAAGTCTCGTCAAAATCTACGCCATCATTGAGTGAACTCTTGAATGACGAGCCTTGCTTTTGTATAGTACTACCTTATTATTTTTTATCTCTTTTTCAAACAAAAACCCACTTATGGTGAACGGGGTACGTGGGGAGGAGTTAAAGTTTGTAAAGGGTGTGAGCCTCCTAGATTGGCTAGGGTGTGCTTGGAAGCCTTCAAGTTTTTGAAGAAGCCAAGAAGTTTGTACGGGCCCGGAGATTGCCTACTTCGTGAAGAACTACCCTAGTGGGGCTAGTCCTTCATGGGAGTAAACTATGGTGGAATAGGTAGGTTGCTCCTAAGTGGACCACTTGTGGGTGAGTGTCCTCAGTGGACCGTTCCTTTGTGGAATCTTGCAACCGGAATCCTTTGTGATTCTAGATCTTTCGTGGATTGAAGCCTCGATGGATGTAAGATAGAGCCAACCGCCAACTATCCAAACCACAGGAAAAAGCTTCACCGAGCCTATTGTGTTTGCGATTCTCTCAACTCTACTCCTTTACCTTTGCACTGACATGTTTTACATTCCACTTCATATTACTCTATCTATGCATCTGTAGGGTGCTCCATAGATTGGTAAAAACATTAAAATCTGCCAAGAATTTAAAACTTGGGAAGAGAGTTCATTCTTGAGCTTAGTAGTCTTTCTTTTTGGTACACAACCTACTTAATTAACTGATTTAGACTATTTTCTGATGGATAGTTATGTTGCCGTAGGCGGGGAACATGGAGAGTAAATGGATGAACCACGGCTCGACGACAAAAGCGCAGAAGGCGAGGGAGATGGCGATGGTGGGCAGGACCATCTTTCCATCTTTGATCATCCATTATTTTCCCATTCCTGAGAAGATGGTCACTTCTTTCCAAATACATTGTTTGCATTTATGCTATACCTGGGTATGTAAAGGGCACGTTGACCATATGTGTAGTCTAGTGTAGATATCTCCCTCTATATAAACAGCAGCTGGAAAACAGAATCGCACCAACACATTGCATTGCCGGCCCGTAGAGCAAGCGAAGAAGAAGATACCGGCGGTCATGGCAGCTATGAAGACGACCAACACGAGGATCATCTGCTTGGCCGCCCTCGCCGTCATGGCCACCCTCCTCATCTCCTCTGCCGCACAACGTTAGTCAAAGTCCTCATTTTCTATCGTTATTTAATATCGCAATTGCACTACACATCGCAGGCAGAGAATTTCGTATCTTTTTGGTTTTTGCGCCAACCTGAAAGCTAATGTTGAAGCAATGTTTCCTACGTGCAGAGTCGTGCAACCCGTACCCAAACTGCTTCAGCAACGAGGGAGAATTAGCGTGCTCCCGCCTGTGCGCGGTGCTGATCGGGCCTTCCGGCAAGGCCACCTGCCAAGGGGAGAGACTACAATAAAAGCTGGACATAGGATAGAAAAATAGAAAAAAGAAGTTGAGGCCGTTGGATCTTTAATGGGTGCTTCAGATTACCCACGTGGGCTGGTGGATTCTCTGTACATTTCATGAAAAGCTCCCCGTGTCACTGCTATATACAATAAGGATCCTCCCACCAACTCCCAAGTGCCTGATCTGAAGCACCCATTGAAGATCCAACGGTTCATATTTGTTTTCCTATTTTTCTATCATATGCCCATCTTTTATTGTAGTCTTTCCCCGTGCCAAGGACACATTAACATTCTAACATTCTTATCTACGTAATTCATCTAATTCGGTCATCTAATTAACAATTTGACATGCATTAATCTAAACAACAGAAAACAGAAAATAAATAAAAAAATATGTGTGTGTGTGTGTGTACGAGCTGGGGGTGGTGGCGCGAGATGGCGACGCGACGAAGACGGCGCGACGGGCGGCGGGCCAGGGGCGACGGCGCGAGACGGCGACGTACAGGATGGCGGCGCGAGACGGCGACGATGGGCGGCGGGGGCGACGGCGCGCAGCGGGGGCGGCGAGGGCGACGATGGGCGGTGGGGGCGACGACGCGGCGGCGGCGGGAAGCGGCCCCCTTTAGTACCGGTTCGGGGCTCCAACCGGTACTAAATGGTGACCTTTAGTAACGGTTGGAGCCACGAACCGGTACTAAAGGGGTGCGCTGCGGTGCGCAAAGTTTAGTCCCACCTAGCCGGGCGAAGGGCAGCCGCACTGGTTTAAAACCCAGCCGCGGCTACTATATCGAACTCCTCTGTAAACCAGGCTTCTGGGCCTAACTATAGCGCGCTGTCATGTGAGCCTGCTGGCCCTTGTGGGCCTGAATTTACATGTCCAAGGCCTAGCAGGCCCACTGGACAGCGCCCCAACAATTTTTCATATAGTTTTTTCTTTTCTGCTTTATTTTTTTCTATTTATTTCTGAGTAGTTTTTTATATATTTTTTCTTTTATGATTTATTTATTTTATTTATTTATTTCTGAGTAGTTTTTTATATAGTTTTTTTCTTTTCTGCTTTATTTATTTTCTTCTATTTGTTTCCGAGTAGTTTTTATATATAGTTTTTTATTTTTTCTGTTTTTTATTTTCTTCTATTTATTTCTGAGTAATTTTTTATATAGTTTTTTCTTTTCTGCTTTATTAATTTTCTTCCATTTATTTCTGAGTAGTTTTTTATATAGTTTTTATTTTCTGCTTTATTTATTTCTGAGTAGTTTTTTATATAGTTTTTTCTTTTCTGCTTTACTGATTTTCTTCTATTTATTTTTGAGTAGTTCTAAAGAGAGTTTTTACCCGAAACCCCGTTAGTTCGAGAGAAAGTGTCCAGTTTGTACACGAAGTGCATCCAGTTTTTTCCGTAACCATCTCTACTTTTTTGTACATCCCATGTGGGTGAAATGATGATACCATGCCAAGTTTCAATATTTTCAGAGTTCATTTGTATTCCTTTTCAATTTTAGGGCCATTTAGCTCAAAATAAATCAGTAAATGCATCAAAAATATCAAATTATGTCAGAAATGGTTGAAAATTAACGACGTGGCTTTGAGTGGTGCATAATGACTACAAAAAAGTCCGCAGTTGTAATAAGTTATTAAAATTTTGAATAACCGGTGTAACAGATGAGTTCTTGTCCGAAACCCTGATACTCCGAAAGAGATTGTCCAGTTTGTATACGAAGTACATCCAGCTTTTGACGTAACCCTCTCTACTCTTTTGAACATGCTAGGTGGGCGAAATAATGATACCATGCCAAGTTTCAACATTTTCAGAGTTCATTTTGTAGTGATTTTCAATATCACGATCATTTTGCTCTCTAAACAAATCGGTAAAGGACTGAAAAATAGCAAATGATGTCAGAACGTGTTGAAAATTAATGACGTCGCTTTGAATGGTGCATACAGAATGCAAAAAAATCTGGAGTTTAAATAAGTTTAAAAAATAAAAGTGCCTGTGTAACAGATGAGTTCTCGTCCGAAACCCTGATACTACGAAAGAGATTGTACAGTTTGTACATGAAGTGCGTCCAGTTTTTCCGTAAGCCTCTCTACTCTTTTGCACATGCTATGTGGGTGAAATGATGATACCATGCCAAGTTTCAACATTTTCAGAGTTCATTTTTTAGTGATTTTCAATTTCATGGTCATTTAGCTCTCTAAACAAATCGGTAAATGAGTGGAAAATAGCAAATGATGTCAGAACGTGTTGAAAATTGATGACTTCGCTTTGAATGGTTCATACGGAACGCAAAAAAGTCTGGATTTCAAATAAGTTTAAAAAAATGAAGTGCCCATGTAACAAATGAGTTCTCGTCCGAAACCTTAATACTACAAAACAGATTGTACAGTTTGTACACGAAGGGCGTCCAGTTTTTGCCGTAACCATCTCTACTCTTTTGCACATGTTATGTGGGTGAAATGATGATACCATGCCAAGTTTCAACATTTTCAGAGTTCATTTTGTAGTGATTTTCAATTTCATGGTCATTTAGCTCTCTAAACAAATCGGTAAATGGCTGAAAAATAGCAAATGATGTCAAAACGTGTTAAAAATTGATGACTTCGCTTTGAATGGTGCATACAGAATGCGAAAAAAGTCCGGAGTTCAAATAAGTTTAAAAAAATGAAGTGCCCGTGTAACAGATGAGTTCTCGTTCGAAACCCTGATACTCCGAAAGAGATTGTCCAGTTTGTACACGAAGTGCGTCCAGTTTTTGCTGTAACCCGTTTTACTCTTTTGCACATGCTATGTGGGTGAAATGATAATACTATGCCAAGTTTCAACATTTTCAGAGTTCATTTTTTATTGATTTTCAATTTCACGGTCATTTAGCTCTCTAAATGAATCGGTAAATGACTGAAAAATAGCAAATGATGTTAGAACATGTTGAAAATTGATGACGTCGCTTTGAATGGTGCATACGGAATGCGAAAAAAGTCTGGAATTCAAATAAGTTTCAAAAATGAAGCGCCCGTGTAACAGATGAGTTCTCGTCCGAAACCCTGATACTCCGAAAGAGATTGTCTAGTTTGTACACGAAGTGCATCCAGTTTTTGCCGTAACCCTCTCTACTATTTTGCACATGTTATGTGGGTGAAATGATGATACAATGCCAAGTTTCAACATTTTCAGAGTTGATTTTGTAGTGATTTTCAATTTCACGGTCATTTAGCTCTCTAAACAAATCGGTAAATGGCTGAAAAATAGCAAATGATGTCAAAACGTGTTGAAAATTGATGATTTTGCTTTGAATGGTGCATACGGAATGCAAAAAAAGTCTGGAGTTCAAATAAGTTTAAAAAAATGAAGTGCCCGTGTAACAGATGAGTTCTCGTCCGAAACCCTGATACTCCAAAAGAGATTGTCCAGTTTGTACACGAAGTGCGTCCAGTTTTTGCTGTAACCCGTTTTACTCTTTTGCGCATGCTATGTGGGTGAAATGATGATACCATGCCAAGTTTCAACATTTTCAGAGTTCATTTTTTAGTGATTTTCAATTTCACGGTCATTTAGCTCTCTAAACGAATCGGTAAATGACTGAAAAATAGCAAATGATGTTAGAACATGTTGAAAATTGATGACGTCGCTTTGAATGGTGCATACAGAATGCAAAAAAAAATCTGGAGTTCAAATAAGTTTCAAAAATGAAGTGCACGTGTAACAGATGAGTTCTCGTCCGAAACCCTGATACTCCGAAAGAGATTGTCCAGTTTGTACACGAAGTGCGTCCATTTTTTGTCGTAACCCTCTCTACTCTTTTGTACATGTTATGTGGGTGAAATGATGATACCATGCCAAGTTTCAACATTTTCAGAGTTCATTTTGTAGTGATTTTCAATTTCACGGTCATTTAGCTTTCTAAACAAATTGGTAAATGACTGAAAAATAGCAAATGATGTCAGAACGTGTTGAAAATTGATGACTTGGCTTTGAATGGTGAATACGGAACACAAAAAAGTCTGGAGTTCAAACAAGTTTAAAAAAATGAAGTGCCCGTGTAACAGATGAGTTCTCGTCCGAAACCCTGATATTCTGAAAGAGATTGTATAGTTTGTACACGAAGTGCGTCTAGTTTTTGTCGTAGCCCTCTCTACTCTTTT
The DNA here is from genome assembly GCF_002162155.2 of Triticum dicoccoides. Lineage (NCBI taxonomy): Eukaryota > Viridiplantae > Streptophyta > Magnoliopsida > Poales > Poaceae > Triticum > Triticum dicoccoides. Next base: position 719,909,675 of record NC_041392.1, read on the forward strand.
GCACATGCTAGGTGAAATAATGATACCATGCCAAGTTTCAACATTTTCAGAGTTCATTTTGTAGTGATTTTCAATTTCACGGTCATTTAGCTATCTAAACAAATCGATAAATGACTGAAAAATAGCAAATGATGTCAGAACGTGTTGAAAATTGATGACTTCTCTTTGAATGGTGCATACAGAACGCAAAAAAAGTCTGGAGTTCAAATAAGTTAAAAAAAATCGAAGTGCCCATCTAACAGATGAGTTCTCGTCCGTAACCCTGATACTCTGAAAGAGATTGTCCAGTTTGTACACGAAGTGTGTCCAGTTTTTGCCATAACACTCTCTACTCTTTTACACATGCTATGTGGGTGAAATGATGATACCATGCCAAATTTCAACATTTTCAGAGTTCATTTTGTAGTGATTTTCAATTTCACGGTCATTTAACTGGGGCGGCCGGCGGGGGAGGACCGGCGCGTGGGGATTGAGGGGGAGACCGAGTGAGTGTGAGTGTGAGTGGAAAGAGGAGAGAGTGAGGGCGTAAACATGTAAAAATATACATAAAAAATACATTGATTATCAATGATCTTTTTTGTGTACAATCTGAATTGTCAATGTGAGTCCTTAACGGTTTAAAAACCGGTAAAGACTCATATTGCGACCACAAATTTTACACATAGAGTTCAATGAAGACCAAGTGCTTGTGATAGTTTGAGAAGTAACATATTTAAGGTGGTAAAAATCCTGGTAGGGGAGCAATATGGGACTAAAAACAGCCTGCCACAACCTCTTTACTACCGGTTCATGCCACGAACCGGTACTAAAGGGGCTGGCCGGGCCCCAGCCTGACAACAGCCAGCCACTGTCTCTTTAGTACCGGTTCGTGGCACGAACCGGCACTAAAGGTTCGCTACGAACCGGTACTAAAGATCTCCTCCCGCCTAGCCGTTGGAACCGGCATTAATGGACACATTAGTGCTGGCTCAAATTCAAACTGAGACTAATATATCTCACATTTGACCCTTTTTATACTAGTGAGACTATTTTATGATGGATAGTCATGTTGCCGTAGGTGGGGAATATGGCGAGTAAATGGATGAACCGCGGTTCGACGACAAAAGCGCAGAAGGCGAGGGAGATGGCAATGGTGGGTAGGACCATCTTTCCATCCTCCATCGTCACGATGAACCACCTGGGCAACAATCCCTGCTTCCCCGGCCCCCTCTTCATCCTCGTCTCCTCCATCTCCATGGCTCCATCGCCATCCTCTCCCCTCCATCGTGTTCATAGAGCCCAAGGTAGGTGCTTCCGATGGTCTTTTCAGGGTGGCGCGAACTCGCCTCCTCAGGAGGAGGTGCAGGACAATCCTACATTGAAAGGCGACGGTGGTTGAGATGAGATTGTGGATAAGAGGATTTGGGGAGAGCCTGAGGAGGTAGGCCTCTTCCATCGGAGCCCACAAGATGGGCTTCTTACAGTGTTTTTGGGGTGGTGTGAACTCGCTTCCTTAGGGGTCGGTGCAGGACATTCCTACACTAGATGGTGGCGGTGGCCGAGATGGGGTTGTTGAGGAGAGGCTTTGGGGAGGGCTTGAGGAGGCAGTCTACAATGGGATCCTGGGAGACGGTAGGAAAAGTGGACCGAAGAAGACAAGGCTGCGGAGGAACGCGGGTAGATGAGAATTTGACGGTGGTCGTTTTATCCCTGGCATCTGCCTCATCCATTGTGGTTGCGTGGAAGTGAGCGGGATAACCTGGTCCGCGACTTTTTTTAGGTGGCTAGAAGTTTTTTTTTTGAGAAAACGCAACCCGCACATGTACACACACAATCACCCCTACGAACAGAAGCACGGTTTTTGTTTTTTTGAGGTGACTAGCACTTTTTTTTGAGTCAAGGTGACTAGCACTTGGCTCCTCATTTTGTCTCATGGGCCGGTCAGAAATCGGGCCGTGAGTACCCAAAGGCTAAAAATTGATCATTTAGTTGCTAATAAATGTTTTCCATCTTTGATCATCCATTATTTCCCATTCCTGAGAAGATGGTCATTTCTTTCCAAATACATTGTTTGCATTTATGCTATACCTGGGTATGCAAAGGCCACGTTGATCATATGTGTAGTGTAGTGTATATATCTCCCTCTATATAAACAGCAGCAGGAAACAGAATCGCACCAACACATTGCATTGCCGGCCCGTAAAGAACAAGCGAAAGAAGAAGACACCAGCGGTCATGGCAGCTATGAAGAGGACCAACACGAGGATCATGTGCTTGGCCGCCCTCGCCGTCATGGCCACCCTCCTCATCTCCTCTGCCGAACAACGTTAGTCAAAGTCCTCATTTTCTATCGTTATTTAATATCGCAATTGCACTACACATCGTAGGCAGAGAATTTCGTATCTTCTTGGTTTTTGCACCAACCTGAAAGCTAACGTTGAAGCAATTTTTCCTACATGCAGAGACATGCAGCCCGTACCCAAACTGCTTCAGCAACGAGGGAGGATTGGCGTGCTCCCGCCTGTGCGCGGTGCTGATCGGGCCTTCCGGCAAAGCCACCTGCCAAGGACACAAGAATGTGCCTGCCGACAACAAGTGCTGCTGCGCGCCGCCTGCCGGCGGCAGGAAGGAGCGGCTGCGGACGAGCGCACCTCTTCGGACCTCGGATGTTGCGCCTGCTGGTGCCACAAACGAAGCTGCTTCATGATGATACTAGATCTACTAGTACTAGTATTTTTGTTTCTTTTGAGCTACTACCCGTTTTGGTACACCCAAAAAAAAACATTTTGGTGGTGACAGTGTCTCTAGCGAGAGAGAATCATATGAGAAGATGTGTGGTCTGCTGCTTAAACTATTGTGGTCATGTTTTGTTTGAACGAGTGGTCTAGAAACTATGAAAATTTCAAATTTTCTTTCATGTTTTGCGCTGGTGTACCTGAACATATCTTTCATAAAACTATGAATTTTTGGAATATCGAATCTTTCATGGAAATGTTCTAAAGGTTCCCCATGGGTACTAGATACCACATGCTCGGGTGTACTACACCCAGGTGAACAAAAAAATAATGAAAAAACAATATCAAATGTGATCCAAAAATTCTAAAATTTTGAGACATCAAACATGATCAAATGTTTTACGTTCTTGCAAAATTTCATCCACAAATAACATTCGGGGGGCTCCCAAAAAAATCATTTACTGAAAAAGTGCACAAAATATTGACCAGTGTTTTTTTTCTTTTGTTGAGGGCTCGTCGAAACTCCACCTATGTTGTCTCAACATAGCCGGTCCCAAGCCCGGATAAAGAAGGATGGTTGTGATAGGCTTGGCGAGCCGACGTAAAAACTCAGCCACTCTTATGGAGATGAAATCCAAAAGATTTTCGTTGGGGCGTAACCCTCTCAACGACGCGCCACATCGGAACCCGGGTGTGGTGGAATATGGGCAAGGGCCGGGCCATCACCCCCCAGGTGGTGCGCCATATCTTGATCCGGATACGGTGGCAAGTAGCGAGGATCAGGGCGTCGCATCTTTGCGGCACGCTATATCGGCGCCCAGATGTAGTGGAAAATGAGCAAGGGTGTTTGCATTTGACTCGACGAGTACGAAGGGGAAGGAAGCTAGCCGAGCCTAGGAGGATTCGCTTAGGTAGCTGGAACATAGGGTCTCTGACAGAGAAGCTTCGGGAGCTAGTTGATGCAGCCATGAGGAGAGGTGTTGATATCCTTTGCGTCCAAGAAACCAAATGGAGAGGACAGAAGGCGAAGGAGGTGGAGGTGGAGGATACCGGCTTCAAGCTGTGGTACATGGGGACTTTTGCAAACAGAAATGGCGTAGGCATCTTGATCAACAAGAGCTTCAAGTATAGAGTCGTAGACGTCAAGAGATGTGGGGACCGGATTATCCTGGTCAAGCTGATAGTTGAGGACTTAGTTCTCAATGTAGCGCGTATGCCCCGCAAGTAGGCCACAATGAGAACACCAAGAGGGAGTTTTGGGAAGGCCTGAAAGACATGGTTAGGAGTGTACCGATTGGTGAGAAGCTCTTTATAGGAGGAGACCTCAATGGCCACATGGTACATCTAACACATGTTTTGAAGGGGCGCATGGGGGCTTTGGCTATGGCATCAGAAATCAAGAAGGAGAAGATGTCTTAAGCTTAGCTCTAGCCTACAACATGATTGTAGCTAACACCCTCTTTAGAAAGAGAGAATCACATCTGGTGACTTTTAGTAGTGGCCAACACTCTAGCCAGATTGATTTCATCCTCCCAAGAAGAGAAGATAGGCATGCGTGCCTAGACTGTAAGGTGATACCTGGAGAGAGTGTTGTACCCTAGCATAAGCTGGTGGTTGCTGACTTCTGCTTTCGGATTCGTTACCAGCGGGATAAGCATGCCGAAGTTGCTAGAACGAAGAGGTGGAAGCTCAAGGGGGAGGTAGCTCAGACGTTCAAGGAGAGGGTCATTAAGGAGGGCCCTTGGGAGGAAGGAGGGGATGCGTACAATGTGTGGATGAAGATGGCGACTTGCATTCGTAAAGTGGCCTCGGAGGAGTTTGCAGTGTCCAGGGGAAGGAGAAGCGAAGATAAGGATACTTGATGGTGGAATGATGATGTCCAGAAGGCGATTAAAGAGAAGAAAGATTGCTTCAGACGCCTATATACCTGGATAGGAGTGCAAACAATATAGAGAAGTACAAGATGGCGAAGAAGGCTGCAAAGCGAGCTATTGGTGAAGCAAGGGGTCGGGCATATTAGGACATCTAACAACGGTTAGGCATGAAGGAGGCGAAAGGAACATCTATAAGATGGCCAAGATCCGAGAGATATTGGCCAAGTCAAATGCATCAAGGACGGAGCAGGCCAACTCTCGGTGAAGGACGAGGAGATGAAGCATATATGGCGGGAGTACTTCGACAAGCTGTTCAATGGGGAGAATGAGAGTTCTACCATTGAACTGGATGAATCCTTTGATGAGACCAACATGCGTTTTGTGCGGCGAACTCAGGAGTCTGAGGTCAAGGAGGCTTTAAAAAGGATGAAAGGAGGCAAGGCAATGGGCCTTGATTGTATGCCCATTGAGGTGTGGAAAGGTCTCGGGGACATAGTGATAGTATGGCTAACCAAACTTTTCAACCTCATTTTTCGGGCAAACAAGATGCCAGAAGAATGGAGATGGAGTATATTAGTACCAATCTTCAAGAACAAGGGTAATATTCGGAGTTGTACTAATTACCGTGGAATTAAGCCGATGAGCCATACAATGAAGCTATGGGAGAGAGTCATTGAGCACCGCTTAGGAAGAATGACAAGCGTGACCAAAAATCAGTTTGATATCATGCCTGGGAGGTCGGCCATGGAAGCCATTTTCTTGGTACAACAACTTATGGAGAGATATAGGGATCAAAAGAAGGACTTGTATATGGTGTTCATTGACTTGGAGAAGGCCTATGATAAGATACCGTGGAATGTCATGTGGTGGGCCTTGGACAAACACAAAGTCCCAGCAAAGTACATTACCCTCATCAAGGACATGCACGATAATTTTGTGACAAGTGTTCGAACAAGTGATGTCGACACTGATGACTTCCCGATTAAGATATGACTGCATCAGGGGTCAACCTTGAGCCCTTATCTTTTTGCATTGGTGATGGATGAGGTCACAAGAGATATACAAGGAGATATCCCATGGTGTATGCTCTTTGCAGATGATGTGGTGCTAGTTGACGATAGTCGGACGGGGGTAAATAGGAAGTTAGAGTTACGGAGAAAAACCTTTGAATCGAACGGGCTTAGGCTTAGTAGAATTAAAACCGAGTACATGATGTGCGGTTTCAGTACTACTAGGTGTGAGGATGAGGAGGTTAGCCTTGATGGCCAGGTGATACCCCAGAAGGACACATTTCGGTATTTGGCGTCAATGCTGCAGGAGGATGGGGGTATTGATGAAGATGTGAACCATCGAATCAAAGCTGGATGGATGAAGTGGCGCCAACCTTCTGGCATTCTCTGTGACAAGAGAGTGCCACAAAAGCTAAAAGGCAAATTCTACAGGACGGTGGTTCGACCCGCAATGTTGTATGGCGCTTAGTGTTGGCCGACTAAAAGGCGACATGTTCAACATTTAGTTGTGGCGGAGATGCGTATGTTGAGATGGATGTGTGGTCACACAAGGAAGGATCGAGTTCAGAATGATGATATACGAGGTAGAGTTGGGGTAGCACCAATTGAAGAGAAGCTTGTCCAACATCGTCTGAGATGGTTTAGGCATATTCAGCGCACGCCTCCAGAAGCTCGTGTGCATGGCGGACGGCTAAAGAATGTGGAGAATGTCAAAAGAGGGCGGGGTAGACCGAATTTAACATGGGAGGAGTCCATTAAGAGAGACCTGAAGGATTGGAGTATCATCAAAGAGCTAGTTTTGGACAAGGGTGCGTGAAAACTTGCTATCCATGTGCCAGAGCCATGAGTTGGTTGCGAGATCTTATGGGTTTCACCTCTAGCCTACCCCAACTTGTTTAGGACTAAAGGCTTTGTTGTTGTTGTTGCTGCTGCTGTTGAGGGCTCGTCGAATGTTATTTGTAGATGAAATTTTGCAAGAACGTAAAAGATTTGATCATGAGGACATCACATGTCTTTGATACGTCCAATAATATTGTGCAGATATTTATTTTAGAAGTGAATTTTAGTACTAGAAGTATATTATATTTTAACATTGTCCAATACAAAAATAAGACACAAACTTCTATCTCAGGCAGAACCGTTGAAGACTTGTCCAAGGTCGTGTTAAAATTCGAATCTTGGTCAGAATATATCTCACAAGTCATTTAATAGTACGTGCCCTCATCCTCCACTAGTGAACCATACAACATCTCTTCGCAGACAATGCCAAAATCGACAATCTCTTCACCTTAAAATTCTCATCAAAGAGGATACTCTCAAACTTATTGGCACGATGGAGAACTCCCTCAGATTGGATGTACTCCAACCCGCAGGTAACCTCGAGAGAAATGTATATGTTCTTTTTCAGAGGGAATGAGTGGTGCTCAGTGATGTACAACCTTGGTGATCTCTCGAAAGAACATAGGTAATAATGTAATAAACTGGTTGTCATTTATAAGCTGGTACGAACTATATTAATAAATTACAACCACAATGATTAGAGAGGATTAAACATTTGCAACGGCATGATTTTGTACATAATTATTTTAATTAGCTCATTGTTGGCAATCAACAAATCAAATAAGCTTATCGATGAATTTTTTCGGTGATCTATAACACATTGCTAATTCAAAGATAACATTTTCATAAACCTTTTCAAAGTGCATGCCAAGTTATTGATCAACTGTTATACCATTATGTGAAATGTTTAACTAAACAAACTTTGAGAGAGAAGCCTCTAGTGAAAACTATGGCCCCCGGGTCTACTTTTAGCATATTACTAAAACCAAAAATACTTTGCTGCAATTTATTTATTTATTTTACTTTACTTTTTATCTATCTATCACTATCAGAATTGTTCCTGTGAAGTAACGAGTTCCACGCGTTGGGTGAAAGTATTTGCTTTTGTGTTTGTAAGTGCTGACGAGTTTACGTGGTTCTTCTATTGGTTCGATAACCTTGGTTCTCACCGAGGGAAATACTTATCTCTACTGTACTGCTTCACCCCTCCTCTTCGGGGAAAAACCTAACACAGTTTACAAGTAGCAAGCTACACCACCTAGATCTTCGCAAATCAGGCCAAGTGGCGTTGTCAGCACAGCTCCGCCTTGGTGAGGTCTTTCGAGCCCCCACACGAGGAGGAGGTCGCGTCGTGTGACCACTGCCTTTCACAATGGTAGCACACGAGCATGGTCTGCAGCTATGGCGGGACATGCGGCTCCTTCCTACTTGCGAGCTATGTTGCGATTTTCCCCAAAGAAAAAGGGTGAAACAATATATATAATAGCGGATACTATTTCCCTCAGTAGAGAACCATGGTTATCGAACCAAAAGCAGAACCATGCAAACGCCTGCCAATAGTACCTACACACACAATAGCAAATACTTGCACCCAACGCGGGCAAGAGGGTCATCAATCTGAAGGAAATATGCCCTAGAGGCAATAATGAAGTTGTTATTTATATTTTCTTATATCATGATAAATGTTTATTATTCATGCTAGAATTGTATTAACCGGAAACTTAGTACATGTGTGAATACATAGACAAACAGAGTGTCCCTAGTATGCCTTTACTTGACTAGCTTGTTAATCGAAGATGGTTAAGTTTCGTAGCCATAGACATGTGTTGTCATTTGATGAACCGGATCACATCATTAGAGAATGATGTGATGGACAAGACCCATCCGTTAGCTTAACACTATGATCGTTTAGTTTATTGTTATTGCTTTCATCATGACTTATACATGTTCCTCTGACTATGAGATTATGCAACTCCCGAATACCGGAGGAACACCTTGTGTGCTATCAAACGTCACAACGTAACTGGGTGATTATAAAGATGATCTACGGGTGTCTCCGATGGTGTTTGTTGAGTTGGCATAGGTCGAGATTAGGATTTGTCACTCCAATTGTCGGAGAGGTATCTCTGGGCCCTCTCGATAATGCACGTCACTATAAGCCTTGCAAGCAATGTGACTAATGAGTTAGTTGCGGGATGTTGCATTACAGAACGATTAAAGAGACTTGCCGGTAACGATATTGAACTAGGTATGATGATACCGACGATTGAATCTCGGGCAAGTATCATACCGATGACAAAGGGAACAACATATGTTGTTATGCGGTTTGACCGATAAAGATCTTTGTAGAATATCTAGGAGCCAATATGAGCATCCAGGTTCCGCTATTGGTTACTGACCGAAGATGTGTCTCGGTCATGTCTACATAGTTCTCGAACCCGTAGGGTCCGCACGCTTAACATTCGATGACGATTTGTATTATGAGTTATGTGATTTGATGTACCGAAGGTCGTTCGGAGTCCCGGATAAGATCACGGACATGACGAGGAGTCTCGAAATGGTCGAGATGTAAAGATCAATATATTTGAAGGCTATATTCTTACATCGGAAAGGTTCTAAGTGGATCGGGTATTTTTCGGAGTACCGGAGAGTTACGGGAATTCGTCAGGGGAAGTATTGGGCCTTCATGGGCCTTAGTGGAAAGGAGAAAAGGGCCACAAGGGGAGGCCGCACCCCATGGGCTGGTCCGAATTGGACTAGGGAGGGGGCGGCGCCCCCCTCTTTCCTTCTCCCTCTCCTTCTCCTACTTGGACTAGGAAAGGGGGAAACCTACTCCTACTAGGAGTAGGAATCCCCCCTTAGGGCGCGCCCCTTGAGGCTGGTTCTCCTCGTCCTCCACTCCTTTATATATGGGGGAGGGGGCACCCCATAGACACACAAGTTGATCTCTTAGCCGTGTGCGGTGCACCCCTCCACAGATTTCCACCTCGGTCATATTGTCGTAGTGCTTAGGCGAAGCCCTGCGTCGGTAACTTCATCATCACCGTCAACACGCTGTCGTGCTGATGAAACTTTCCCTCGGCCTTAGCTGGGCCTAGAGTTCGAGGGACGTCACCGAGCTGAACGTGTGCAGATCGTGGAGGTGTCGTACGTTCGGTACTTGATCGGTTGGATCACGAAGACGTTCGACTACATCAACCGCGTTACTCAACGCTTCTGCTTTCGGTCTACGAGGGTACATAGACACACTCTCCCCTCTCGTTGCTACGCATCTCCTAGATAGATCTTGCGTGATCGTAGGAATTTTTTTGAAATACTGCGTTCTCCAACAGTGGCAGCCGAGCCAGGTTTATGCGTAGATGTTATATGCACGAGTAGAACACAATGAGTTGTGGGCGATAATAGTCATACTACTTACCAGCAACGTCTTACTTTGATTCGGCGGTATTGTTGGATGAAGCGGCCCGGACCGACATTACACGACCATGTTCATGAGACTGGTTCTACCGACGTGCTTTGCACACAGGTGGTTGGCGGGTGTCTGTTTCTCCAACTTTAGTTGAATCGAGTGTGACTACGCCCGGTCCTTGTTGAATGTTAAAACAGCACACTTGACGAAAAATCATTGTGGTTTTTGATGCGTAGGTAAGAACGGTTCTTGCTAAGCCCGTAGCAGCCACGTAAAACTTGCAACAACAAAGTAGAGGACGTCTAACTTGTTTTTGCAGGGCATGTTGTGATGTGATATGGTCAAGACGTGATGTGATATAAATTGTATTACGAGATGATCCCTTACTAAAATTTCAAGGTATAAGTGTTCTCCCTGAGTATGCACCGTTGCGACAGTTCTTCGTGCTGAGACACCACATGATGATCGGGTGTGATAAGCTCTACGTTCACATACAACGAGTGCAAGCCAGTTTTGCACACGCAGAATACTCGGATTAAACTTGACGAGCCTAGCATATGCAGATATGGCCTTGGAACACTGAGACCGAAAGGTCGAGCGTCAGTCATATAGTAGATATGATCAACATAGTGATGTTAACCATTGAAAGCTACTTCATCTCACGTGATGATCGGACATGGTTTAGTTGATATGGATCACGTGATCATTTAGGTGACTAGAGGGATGTCTATCTAAGTGGGAGTTCTTAAGTAATATGATTAAATTGAAGTTTATTTTATCATGAACTTAGTCCTGATAGTATTTGCATATTTGTGTTGTAGATCAATAGCTTGCGATGTAGCTCCCCGTTTATTTTTGATATGTTCTTAGAGAAAAATAAGTGGAAAGTTGATAGTAGCAATGATGCGGACTGGGTCCGTGATCTGAGGACTATCCTCATTGCTACACAGAAGAATTATGTCCTTGATGCACCGCTAGGTGACGGACCTATTGCAGGAGCAGATGTAGACGTTATGAACATTTGGCAAGCTCGGTATGATGACTACTTGATAGTTTAGTGCACCATGATTTACGGCTTAGAACCGGGACTTCAAAAACGTTTTGAACGCCACAGAGCATATAAGATGTTCCAAGAGTTGAAATTGGTATTTCAGACTCATGCCCGAGTCGAGAGGTATGATACCTCTGACAAGTTTTTTGCCTACAAGATGGAGGAGAATAGCTCAACCGGTGAGCATGCTCAGAATGTCTGAGTACTACAATCGCTCAAATCAAGTGGGAGTTAATCTTCTAGATAAGATAGTGATTGACAGAGTTCTCTAGTCACTAGCACCAAGTTACTGGAACTTCGTGATGAACTATAATATGCAAGGGATGACAAAAACGATTCCCCGAGCTCTACACGATGCTGAAATCGGCGAAGGTAGAAATCAAGAAAAGCATCAAGTGTTGATGGTTGACAAGACCACTAGTTTCAAGTAAAAGGGCAAGGGAAAGGAAGGGAACTTCAAGAAGAATGACAAGCGAGTTGTCACTCCCATGAAGAACCCCAAAGCTAGACCCAAGCCTGAAACTGAGTGTTTCTACTGCAAAGGAAATGGTCACTGGAAGCGGAACTGCTCCAAATATTTGGCGGATAAGAAGGATGGCAAAGTGAACAAAAATATATATGATATACATGTTATTGATGTGTACTTTACTAGTGTTCATAGTAACCCCTGCACTACTGGAATCAGCTCATTTGCCATCTGCCAGCTCTTTGCCATCAGCTAGCGGACTGTAAAGAAGCTCTTTGCCATCAGCTACCCAAAAGCAGACGACAAAGAAATGGCAGACGGCAAAGAAGCTCTTTGCCGTCCACGAGCTCTTTGCCGTCTGCCACCAGACGGCAAAGAATCTTTCCCGTCCGCTGGCAGACGGTAAAGAGAGGTGGCCCCCACCCCCCGCCCGTTTGGAAAAAAACTTAACGGCCCACCTCTTTGCCGTCTGCCAGCAGACGACAAAGAGGCAAAAGGGCGGACGGCAAAGAGAGGCAGACGGCAAAGAGGACACTACCTAACGGCCCGTACCCCCCCGCCCGTTACTCTGTTCTCTCCTCGCCCCCGACGCGCCCCGCCAGCACTTCCCACCCCACCGCCGCCGCCGCCGCCCGCCGCGCGCCGCCGCCCACGGGTTCAGTTGCTATGATTAGTAACTTGAAACAGGAGTTACAAAATGAACAAAGACTAGTTGAGAGCAAGGTAACGATGTGTATTTGATGCTGGTTCAGTTGCTATGATTAGTAACTTGAAACATGAGTTACAAAATGAAGGAAGACTAGTTGAGAGCAAGGTAACGATGTGTGTTGGATGTGATTCCAAGGTTCATAAGATCACCATCGCACGCTCCCTTTACCTTCGGGATTAGTGAACCAAAAGTAAATGTTATTTGGTGTTTGCGTTGAGCATAATATGACTGGATCATGTTTATTGCATTACGATTATTCATTTAAGTCAAAGAATAATTGTCATTTTGTTTACATGAATAAAACCTACTGTGGTCATACACCCAAGGTGAATGGTTTATTGAATCTCGACCGTAGTGATACATATATTCATAATATTGAAGCCAAAAGATTCAAAGTTAATAATGATAGTGTAACATATTTGTGGCACTGCCGTTTAGGTCATATTGGTGTAAAGCACATGAAGAAACTCCATGCTGATGGACTTTTGTAATCACTTAATTTTGAATCACTTGATGCTTGCGAAACATGCCTCATGGGCAAGATGACTCAGACTTTGTTCTCCAGAACAATAGAGCGAGCAACAGACTTATTAGAAATAATACATACTGATGTATGCGATCCAATGAGTGTTGAGGCTCGCGGCGGGTATCATTATTTTCTGACCCTCACAGATGATTTGAGCAGATATTAGTATATCTAAATGAAACACAAATCTGAGACGTTTGAAAAGTTCAAAGAATTTCATAGTGAAGTGGAGAATCATCGTAACAAGAAAATAAAGTTTCTACGATCTGATCGAGGAGACAAAATATTAGAGTTACGAGTTTGGCCTTTAGTTGAAACAATGTCGAATAGTTTCGCAACTCACGCCACCTAGAACACCACAACGTAATGGTGTGTCCGAACGTCATAACCGTACTTTATTAGATATGGTGCGATCTATGATGTCTCTTACTGATTTACCATTATTGTTTTGGGGTTATGCATTTGAGACAGCTGCATTCACATTAAATAGGGCATCATCTAAATCCATTGAGATGACACCGTATGAACTATGGTTTGGTAAGAAACCAAATCTGTCATTTCTTAAAGTTTGGGGTTGCGATGCTTATGTGAAAAAGTTTCAAACTGATAAGCTCGAACCCAAATCAGAGAAGTGCGTCTTCATAGGATACCCAAAAGAAACTGCTGGGTACACATTCTATCACAGATCCGCAGGCAAGATATTTGTTGCTAAGAATGGACCCTTTATAGAGAAGGAGTTTCTCTCGAAAGAAGTGAGTGGGAGGAAAGTAGAACTTGATGAGGTAATTGTACCTTCTCCCAAACTGGAAAGTAGTTCATCACAGAAATCAATTTCAGTGATTCCTACGCCAATTAGTGAGGAAGCTAATGATGATGATCATGAAACTTCAGATCAAGTTACTACCGAACCTCATAGGTCAAACCAGAGTACGGTCCGCACCAGAGTGGTACGGTACTCCTGCTCTGGAAGTCATGTTACTAGACCATGACGAACCTACGAACTATGAGGAAGCGATGATGAGCCCAGATTCCGTGAAATGGCTTGAGGCCATGAAATCTGAGATGGGATCCGTGAATGAGAACAAAGTATGGAATTTGATTGACTTGCCCGATGATCGGCGAGCCATTGAGAATAAATGGATCTTCAAGAGGAAGACGGACGCTGATAGTAGTGTTACTATCTACAAAGCTCGAATTGTCGCAAAGGTTTTCGACAAGTTCAAGGTGTTGACTACGATGAGATTTTCTCACTAGTATCGATGCTTAAAAGTCTGTCTGAATCATGTTAGCAGTTGCCACATTTTTTGAAATATGGCAAATGGATGTCAAAACTGTATTCCTTAATGGATTTATTAAAGAAGAGTTGTATATGATGCAACCAGAAGGTTTTGTCAATCCTAAAGGTGCTAAAAAATGTGCAAGCTCGAGCGATCCATCTATGGACTAGTGCAAGCATCTCAGAGTTGGAATATAAACTTTGATGAGTTGATCAAAGCATATAGTTTTATACAGACTTGTGGTGAAGCATGTGTTTACAAGAAAGTGAGTGGGTGTTGGGGAACACAGTAATTTCAAAAAAATTCCTACGCACATGCAAGATCCATCTAGGTGATGCATAGCAACAAGAGGGGAGAGTGTTGTCCACGTACCCTCTTAGTCCGTAAGCGGAAGCGTTATGACAATGCGGTTGATGTACTTGTACGTCTTCACGATCCGACCGAGCCTAGCACTGAAGGTACGGCACTTCCGCGATCTGCACACATTCGGCACGGTGACGTCCCACGAACTCTAGATCCAGCTGAGGTCGAAGGAGAGTTTCGTCAGCACGACGGCGTGATGACGGTGATGATGAAGTTACCAACGCAGGGCTTCACCTAAGCTCTACAACAATACGACCGAGGTGGAAATCTGTGGAGGGGGGCACTGCACACGGCTAAACAATCAACTTGTATGTCTATGGGGTGCCCCCTTCCCCTGTATATAAAGGAGTGGAGGAGGGGAGGGTCGGCCCTCTCATGGCGCGCCCAAGGGGGGAGTCCTACTCCCGGTGGGAGTAGGATTCCCACTTTCCTAGTTGGAGTAGGAGAAGAATGAAGGAGGAGAGAGGGAGAAGGAAAGGGCGGCCGGCCCCTACCCCAATTCGGATTGGGCTTGGGGGGGGGGGCGCCCCCACCTTGGCCACCTCCTGCTCTCTCCCACTAAGGCCCATTAAGGCCCAATGACTACCGGGGGGGTTCCGTAACTCCCCGGTACTCCGGTCACTACTAGGAAATGGCATGCTAGTGGCGCACCAGTTTTGCCTACTAATGGCGCACTACTGGTGCGCCACTAGCACCACGCCATTATAATTAAATACTAATGGCGCACCACTGGTGCGCCATTAGTATCTGGTGTACTAATGGCGCACCACGCAGTGCGCCATTAGTATAGCCCAAAGTGCGCCATTAGAATGCCTCCCAGGGGGCCATATGTACCCATGTGCTTTGGCATACTAATGGCGCACTAGTGGGTGATGCGCCATTAGTGTCATTTTTATAGTGCGCCATTAGTGTCTTGAGTGGTGCGCCACTAGTATGAATATTAGGGATTTTTTTTCTTTTTTGATATTTTCACAGGTTACAAAATATTTTATTGGACAGAATTTAGACAACACCACATAGCAACAACAGATTCATCAAATACAATAGAAGATTAGTCTCCGAATACAAATCATCATATTAGTCTCCGAATTCAAAAGACCGAACAAAGATAGAACATTACAAGTCTCGAGACCGCGAGTAGCGAGTTTGTCTTCACATTACAAGTCGATATCGATCATCTAAACTACCATCACATAGAAGAGAGCTGCGATCATCACGATGAGCATAATCGCGATGAAACTGGTCTTCATTCGGTTCCTCCAACGCTCCCTCCTCTCTCCCGCTAGATAGCGCGCGTATCTAGATTCCGCCTCCGCCCTAGTGGTGTACCCTTTGTAACTGTTACCGCTAAAACGGTGAACCTGTCTCCGACACTCCTCCCAGTCGTCGTAGACTCCGGGAACCTTACCCTTGTACACGACATACGACGGCATCTCTATGCACTAGCCAAACAATTCGTTAGTAGCAATTCACATACAATACATAAGCAATATATAAGTATGCAACAAAAGGATCAGAAGAGAAAAGCAAGACATTAATAGCATCGATTACATCTAAGTTGAACGACTGTCCAAACCAAAGAGACATACAAGTTCATTAAAGTTTAATTACAACATGCGCCAATAGATGTTTCAGAACTACACATAGCATCACTACTTTGGACTCGACTCAAGGGACCGGAGCGTGGATGAAGACACCGTCTATCGTGATGGTCATGAAATCGCGGGTGTTGTCAGCCTGCATTTGTAGCGTTGTGTCTATCTCACTGTTGGACGGTTGATTTCTGAGGTTGAACTGCCCCGAGGTACGAAGGACATCTTGATGGATGATTTCCGCAAACTCCGACTGGATGCGAAAGAATTCTTGTCTGATGTCCGCGTCCTGGATTGCCGACAAGCTCGCGGCCCAATATTTGAGATTATTTGGTAGCAGAAGGTGATTATGGTCCCGTACGATCACCCGCATGTGATGGAGGGCGTAGTAGGCATCCTTCTGACCGCTAGGCGGCTGCTTGACGCAGCAGAACGTCGTATTGTGGGCGAACACGTGCTTGTCGTACTTACGAACTGCCCTGGTGAAGGTGCCTCCAGATTTGGCGTAGCCGGGGAGAACATCATCAAGAACTTTCTTGATATTTGTGTAGTCTTTCTTCGGCTGACGGTCTGAGTCTAAATACGTGGCCATGGAATATTTTGGGCTTAAGAGGATGAGTGTGCAATGTGTGTCACTGCACAAAACACGGAATGTTAAAAAAACGATCGAAATCTAAGAAATCATATGTTGCGGGGCGGTTGAGGGGACGACTTACTCGGGAAAGTAAGGCACGAGGAAGTTATCCTTATCTGGGTTTGCCAGAATGACGCATTCGAGGTAAGAACTCGCGACTTGCCGGTCTCCAGCGCTGCCCAAGATCTTGGCATGCATGTAGAAGGGGTCGACTATCACAATGTCCGGGGTCTTGTCTCTAATGATCCGCATCTCCCTACTCAGCGAAATAGCCGAATAAAGGTGTAGTGCAGCGGATGAAGGTTAAACATAGGGAAGATGTCATCAAACCGCAGGACGATCGTACCCCCGATGGCGTTATCCACAAAGCCCTTGCCCTCTGGCACCTTGGCCACGAAAACTAGGTATGCCACGTCATTCTCTCTCAGACGCCGCTTCTCCAAAGAAAGAACACTGTCATGCAGACTCTGCATAGCACCAGTTGCAGCATTGAGCATATTAGTCGGTAGCATAGGCCTACCCGCCAGATGCACCCTCCTCGAGATATCCTTAGGTGAAGGTGGCCCGTCCTGAGCACGGATCGTACTCGGTGCCGGCTGGCTCGCACCCTTGTTACTCTTTCTTTTCCGTCCCTTCTTCTTCTGCTGTAATGGGACCGAGTTCTGCTCACAGACCGCCTTCTTGAGTGTGTTGGGGCTGATAATATTTCGCTCCTCGGCTATCTGAGGCTCGGTGAAGTCGGCAGCTGGAGGCGTCTCCTGAGAACTGAACGCCAGATGACGCCTGTTGCAATTGGGTTTCTCCGCGGTACCAGCTAGATCGCGATCGTCTTTTGTAGAGTTGGGTTCTTGAGAAGGAGGCCCCAAGAATTCCTCATCGTACCCATGTTCGACAAAGTACTTATCAACGTTGGTAAATGTACCGTCGTCGTTGTCGTCGTCGTTCGGATCCTGTGCCATAGGGATGTCCGGCATGTCCAGTAGCGTTGCGGCGGTCTTGCCATGGCTTGGTGCCGGCACGACTGGCGGTGTTGTCTTTGGGGTGGTGTCCCCCACCCCCAAACGAATCTGGCTCGTCGGCCAAAGCAGGGGCAAGCTTAGGCAGGCGCTGAGGGTCATCAGATCATCTTCGTCGGTCCCGACGGGTCGAATCGGAGGTAACAACTCGTCGCAGGCTGGTAGCACCCAAACCAGTTGAATCCTATACACGGTGGGTGGCATCGGATTACCATGGAACACGGGGTTGCCCGGTTGAACGATTTTGCCCTTGGCGACATCGACCAACTCGTCGTTCACGAAGTGCAGGAGAGTGCACGGAACATCGGCGGCGCCCTGCGAAAACATGTAGGGCGTCAGGGGTGCCCAGTCAAAGGCAAGGAGATGAATTCCTCGGGCAAGAGGCTTAATTAGTTACCGTGATGATGGCGTCGAGCTCGGCTAATGTCGAGGCACCGCCAACGGCGGGCGTGCAACTGACGGAGGGGCCGCTTGCTGCCGAGGTGTCGGCCGGCGTACACCCGGGTGCATTAAGCTCCAATGCCCATGCCGGCGTCGGAGACACCAATACCGCCTTCGCCGGAGACACCAATGGCGCCGCCTGCGTGTTGTGCGAGTTGCTGGCCGTGAAGCTGGAAATCAGGGGCGGCCCCTGTTGGCCGCTCGCAATCCACGTCGTCATCCCATGAATCAAGGTAGGCATAATGCCGGTGAGCGTCGATCCCAGTTGTTGTTGCACTTGCTCTTGGACAATCTCCGGAATCCGCGCCACTTGTGCCTTGAGTTCTTGAACCTCGCGTGACTGGCTTTCCGAGCTGGTCTTTCTCTCCCTTCGCCCACCAGCGTTATAGTATGACGAACATTTTGTGGACAAGCCTTTGCCGGCCACACGACCAGCTGACGACGGCCTACTGAGCTTATCCTTGTTTTTCATTACGTTCAACGCCCTATTTAGAGTGTTGTCCCAAGGGGTGCTCTAAGACGACCCCGCGCTACTGCTTTCAGTCCCCTGCGCCAGAACAAGCTCAAGCGCCCTGGTCTTCGGATCCATGGTAAGCTCCTTTGTTACCGGGTCCTCCTTGTACCGGGCCCTGACATAGTTCCTGGTCTGCTTGTCACGGTATTTCTCGAAGCGCGGCGGTAGGCCTTGCTCAGCACGCTCCGCGTCCTCCTTGTCCCATATAGGCTCCACCACTCTGTAACCGCCGGGACTGAGTTTGTGTTCCCCTATGTTCAACTCCCGCATTTCTTTCCCCCACTAACTTGATTCGGAGGTTGCGCTGCTCTCACACTTGATCTTGAACTCCTTGTAGCCATCTTTGCTGATCAAAGGATTTTTCGCCTTGATCTTCTCATAACTATCACCTTTGTCAATCATTCTCTTCACCGCGCTTTTCCAAGTAGACAGGGTCGTGCTCATCCTCGTGAGGGCGGCACTGTTCACTTTATTCCTTGAGAGGCGTGTGTTTCCAAATTCATCGGGGAACTTGTATGGTTCGTGCAGCTTCATGAAGAGGAGGTTGCGCAAATTCCCCCGGTCCTTCTGCCTTAGGTTCTCGGTGTTGATCGAGATGGTGCTCCGGAGAATGCACCCGAGCTGAACTGAGTACCCCTTGACTATTTGTTTGGGCTCCGTTGGATTCCCGTCGGAGTCCACTTGAGTAAATTCCTCCTTGACGGTGCGGAGCGCGTTCGGGCGCCGGTCCTTCCGTTGCCTCTTCAGTTGGCTGCCATCTGTGCGTGCGCTGCCATCATCAGTGGTGGCATCCTCGGCGGCAGCATCAGTGGTGGCATCCTCGGCGGCACCATCCGTGGTGTCATCCCCGACGCCACTAGGGGTTGTGTAGTCAGGATCGGTGTCTTCCGCGGCGTCCTCATAGCGGTGAGGTTGTTCCTCCATCTCTTGGGACAGCTCCCAGAATTGCTTGCCGCCCGAACCTCCTGCCTCATCGTTGTGGGCCATGTTTCGCTCTAAATAGGAAAAAAGTTTGGTCAAAAAGTTGGCTATTGTCAAGGAACAATATCATGGTCTCATCATTTAGGGTTTGTCGACACCAAGGCATCCTAAAAGCTAGGCTTTTATCATTTAGGGTTTGTCGACGCCGAGGCACCCTAAAAGCCTAAGCTTTCATCATTTAGGTTCTTATCGACACCGAAGCACCCTAAAAGCCAAGGTTTTATCATTTAGGGTTTGTCGACGCCGAGGCCCATGCATAACACAAGAGGCAGTTGATCCTACTTAATTAAGTACTAAGATACCCCGGCCCATGCATTAGTAGCAAGTACTCCATATGTCTGATTTTTAGCAAAGTCATGCTAAAATTCACGGAAAATTTCAGCATGACCTTTGCTGAAAATAGGACATATGGAGTACCCGAATTTCCCAGAACGGAAGGTAATCGACATTCCGGCAAACTCAAGGGCCTCTCGGGGTACCTGCAAAATCATCACGACAAGATGGTCGGAGACAAAACCCAGCAAACTCAAGGGCCTCTACTTTCATATGGATGAAAAGGCCACAGACCATATGGTCCTCTGCTTTCATATGGACAAAAATCAGCTCAACTTATGTGAGCTTCCATTCCAGATCTAATAGGTCACCCAACAAAAAATCATCAATAGTTTTAGCTGAAAAAAAATCATGGATTGCTGTTAACTGAAAATTAGTGAAAGAAACTGTTGCTGATCATGGATTACTGTTAATTAAAAATAGAGCATCTGGCTTGACTTATCATGTTCACTAAGTCCACAAAAATGAATAGGTTCAGTAAACTTAAACTCTGAGCAAGCGTATTGCTTATTGTTAAGATTTGAGCTTCTTTTCGATAACTATAACACAACAGTTTTTACGATCTGGGCAGGTTTGGTAGCATCACAATTTGTTGACTTTAGCATGCCAATCTGTACTTACAGCATAAAATTAATTGCTTGCAAACTTAAAATAGAAGTTAGCTGCCTCTTGGAGAAAGTAAAATGTAGATACGACTTTCTAAGCTCTTGTTAGTCGAGGTCCTTCTTTTGCGGGGTCTTGTTAGTCTAGTTAGATAGGTAGGACTAAGCATTTTGATCATAGGATTGTGAAAAGATTGTTTCCGTTGAGAGATGATCTTTACTATGCCACTAGAAATATTATGTCTCCCTGAAACATTGTGTTAGTTGTTAGGTCTAGCCATGTTGATTATTTTCTGAACCAGGTTTCATGCCAAAGAATATCCAGCATTTGATAAGGAAACGTTCCCTTACAATTTGGGATATTGCCAGACTGGTATGATTCAGTCAGATGCATATGAAGTCTTAATCTAAATTTTCCTTGCACTGTGCGCTTGCATTTGATTAAAAAATTCACTATCTTAACAGAATCTGATGTGCCGTATGACGACTCTATGAATCTACATAACATCCTTTGGTTAGCTCCATTGCCATCCAGTGAGACGAAAGCTTGGTTGGCACCAGGTATGCTGATACAGATTACTAAGAATCCTTGTTCATGTTTAAGAGATTGCAGAACTGTTTCTTGTTTTGCACATACTAACTGGACATTTTGTTGAGAAATTTGCAATCATGCAGGAGTGTTAGTCGTCTTGGATGCACATCCAGATGGAACTATTTATCAAGACATGATACGCGACTATGTTCAGATTGTAGGGACAATATATGAAGGTTTGATTTGTCATTGTACCTGTCACTGACACAAACACTTACTACAAAAAAATCAAAAACCTAACTGTTCTCTGAATAATCCTTATGCGTGGGGAACAATATGTGTGGTGCTAAAATCATTCATGGGCAGGGAATGGGGAGGAAGGGTGGAGAGGGAGGAAGGAGGAAGGAGGAGAGGTACCTGGGCGGGCGCGGCCAGTCGCCGGAGGGGTCCGGGTCGGCGGCGGTGGCGGCGTCGAAGGGATGCAGGGATGCCTCGGTTGGTCGTGGGGAGGCCGGCGGCTGCGGTCATCGTCATGCACCCCGTGCCTGGGCTGAGGTAGAGGCGGCGCAGGGCAGGGGCCGACGCGGGGAGGATGTTGGCGACGGTGGCGATGCGGGGAGGATGCAGGGATGCCTCGGTTGGTTGTGGGGAGGCTGTCGGCGACGCGGGGAGCTGCAGTGGTGGGGGCGCGGGGGCGGTGGCGCATGTAGGGGGCGCGGGGGCGGCGGGGGCGGTGGCGTCGTGGGTCGGGGGTCGGGGCAGAGAATGGTGAGGAAGTGGATCTGGCGAGAGGGAGGGAGGAAGGGGTCGGGCGAGTTAGAGCTAGGGGGAAGATTACTAATGGCGCACCCCCGAGTGGTGCGCCATTAGAATGTTTTTTCAGATAGCAATGGCGCACTACCCGAGCGGTGCGCCATTAGAATGTTTTTTTAGATAGCAATGGCGCACTACACGAGCGGTGCGCCATTAGAATGTTTTTTAGATAGTAATGGCGCACCCTCGAGCGGTGCGCCATTTGTATGTTTTTTTAATTATTTTTTGTTGCTATTTTTAATATATTTTTTATAAAAACAGTAATAATTGTTTTTATAAAAACAGTAATAATTTTTTTTATGAATA
>NC_041392.1:719932039-719967300 GCF_002162155.2 Triticum dicoccoides
GGTGGGTCGGCGGCAGCGGTGGAGCGGGGGAGGGTGCAGTGGGTCGTCGTCGGCGATGGAGCTAGCGGGGGAGGGTGTGGGGGGGATCGAGATCGAGATGGAGGGGGGCAGCGATCGAGATGGAGGGGGATAGAGATCAAATTTGAAAAAATATTCATGAATTCAAAAAGTGCCCATGAAATTTAAAAATATTCATGAGTTCAAAAAGTGCCCATGTAATACAATTGAGAAATGAAGACTATGATTTAAATACAATCGATCTTAGCTAGCTATCTGTTCACAGTCTTCTTGCCTTTCTTTTTCGCAAACGGAGTTCTTCTATGGAATGGATGTCCTTTAGGTAGGGCGGTCCTGCTTCTTCTTGTGGTATATGCTGCTGGTACTTCATCGTCGTCATCATGTTCCATCTTCGGGTCGCCGTACTTGTCGAAGTATTGCTCATTGGCGACTCCATCCATTTCGATGATCTTCCTTTTGCCTCTCCTCACGACAACACGCCGGGCTTTGACGGGTCGGTAATGAAGAAGCATTGCTCCACTTGGGAAGCCAGTACCCATGGCTCATTTTTCACGGTGATGTTTGCGCCCGCGGTCTTGGATTTGGCTTCGGGTATAACCATGGTGGTGAAATACCGGTCTTCTTTTAGGACGCTCTTGGCCCATCTAACACGGAACATCGGGACCTTCTCTCCAGTGTAGATCAGCTCCCAGATCTCCTCGATCCTTCTGTAGTATCTGTCCTTGTCGTTACCGGTGTAGGATTCCATCGTTACCCCGGAGTTCTGATAACCATCGCTCTTCATGTCCTTGTCCTCGGTGTAGAATGTGTAGCCGTTGATATCGTACGCCTCATAGGTCATCAGGTTGTGCTCGGCGCCCTGTGACAAGGCGAATATGAGTTGTTCTTCCGCGAAAGAATCCTCATGTAAAGGGTACGACAGAAGCTTTTGCTTGAACCAACGCGTGAAACATGAGTTGTGCTTTTTGATTATATCTCCGTCCATCCTCTGTTGGCCTTGGTCATTGTACGTCTTCTCAATAAAGGTTTTGTGCTCTACGACCCAAGGATCGACCAGTCTATGTGTTGTAGCGCGAATAGGTTTGCTCTTTCAAAGTCGGCGAGTCGACCCTCAAAGTCGACATACATTTCACGACGACCCTCACGGTGACCCCATCCAGCGAGCCTGCCGAGGTGCCTATTGACGGGCAGACCAACGGGGTTCTCGATGCCTAGATAATTCATGCAGTAGGAGATGCACTCTTTGGTCAGAAAGCCCCTGGCTATGCTTCCCTATGGATGTGACATGTTGCGAACGTATCCTTTGATGACACCATTCATCCTTTCGAACGGCATCATGCTGTGCAGGAACATCGGCCCGAGTTGGATGATATCCTCCACGATATGGACCAGCAGATGCACCATAACGTCGAAGAATGCGGGCGGGAAGTACATCTCAAGCTCGCATAGTATCACCACGATCTCTTCCTGTAGCCTTCTGAGTTGCCTCACGCCAACTGACTTCCGAGAGATGACGTCAAAAAAGTTGCATAGGCCAAATAGCGTTTCACGGACGTGTGTGTCCATGATCCCACGGATTGCAACTGGAAGTATCTGCATCATCAGCACGTGACAGTCGTGAGACTTCATCCCGCTGAACTTCTTCTTCGCTGGGTCTAGGTATCTGCTTATCTTCCCCGCGTAACCGCAAGGAAGTTTTACTCCTACGAGGCAGGTGAAAAACTGCTCAATCTCCTCCTGACTTAGAGTGAAGCACGCATGAGGGTAGTCATTTCCGGTCTTCTTGGCCTTTTTGCCTTTGCGACGACTTTCTGTGTCCTGCTTCGCCTCATCATCATCATCATTAGCGTGAAGCTGCTCCCTGATGCCCATTGATTTCAAGTCTGCCCTTGCTTTCGGCCCATCTTTGGTCCTCTCTGGCATGTTGAGCAGGGTACCAAGCAGACTCTCGCACACGTTCTTCGTGATATGCATGACATCAAGGCTGTGAGGCACACAGTGGATCTTCTAGTACGGCAAGTCCCAGAAAACAGACCTCGTTTTCCATACCTTCAGCAGCGGCTCTGGCGCCTTTCGCTTCTTTCCCGGCTCTGGCGCCTTTTGCTTCTTTCCCGGCAGTGGGCAATCTTTCCAATTTTTCAACAGCACGTCTATTTCCTCGCCGCTCCTCGTACGCGGGCGTCTTCGGGGTTCGGTTTCACCATCGAACAGATCCTTGCGTTTTCTCCACGGGTCATCGTCGCGAAGCCACCTTCAATGTCCCATGAACACGGTTTTCGAAGACCCGGGATCTCTATCTAGTTGGTGATACGTTGTGTCATCCATGCCCCTGATGCATCCAGAAAATCCGTGGACCACCTGCCCCGCGAGATATCCGTAACCGAGATAGTCGTGCACCGTCATGAGCAGTGCGGCTCTCATAGGGAAATATTCTTTCTCTGCGGCGTCCCACGTATTGGCTGGCATTTTCCACAGCGTGTCTAGCTCCTCTTTCAGCAGCCCCAGATACAGATTGATGTCGTTCCCTGGTTATTTCAGCCCTTCAATTAGCATACTCATGTGAATGTACTTCCTCTTCATGCACAACCAGGGGGGAAGGTTGTACATCCATACAAACATAGGCCAGGTGCTATGTGTGCTTCTCTGGCTGCCAAACGGATTGACTCCATCGGTGCTCGCGCCCAGCACGATGTTCCTTGGATCGTTCCGAAATTCTGGGTCTTCGAAGTTCAACGCTTGCCACTGGCTCGCATCCTTAGGGTGACTCAGCATCTTGTCTTTTTATTTATCTCCGGATCATTTCCGTCATCTTCCCGCTTCTTCTCCTCCCTATCCGCGTGCCAACACAGGAGCTTTGCTACCTTAGGGTCCACGAAATATCGCTGCAGACGAGGAGTGATCGGAAAGTACCACACCACTTTTCGAGGAGCTTTCTTCCTCTTCTTGTATCGAGTGACGCCGCACACTGGACGTATGGCATACTCCGCGTGCTCGTCCCGATAAATGATGCAATTGTTCATGCACACATGGTATTTCACATGCGGTAAATCCAGAGGACACACGATTTTCTTCGCCTCCTCAAAACTGGTCGGGCACTTGTTCCCCTTGGGAAGACGTTCGTGCCAGAATGACATGTTCTCGTCGAAGCATGCGTCGGTCATTTTGTGTTTTACCTTCATCTCCAGAGCCATGAGCGTTACTTTCAGGCGGCTATCCTTGGGCCTGCATCCTTCATACAATGGACTAACGACGTCTATCTCCAGTTGATTCAGCTTGGCTTTCTCTCGGGCGGCAGCTCTTGCGTTATCCGTCTGCTTGAGAAGCAGCTCTTGAATATGAGGGTCCTGCACCCAGCCTCCATCGTCGTCTGCTCCGGCATCTTCATCTTCATGATCATGCCCTTCGTCTTGATCTTCCTCACCATCATGTCCGGCATCTTCTACATGATGACTGTGTATAGCATCACCGTCATGATCATGTCCTGGAGATTCTTCGTCTTCTCGCCCGCCCTCGCCGCGGTGGTTGTCTTGCTGCCCTTCCTCATTTCTTGCCCGCCCCCCATGGACGACTTCATAGTCATCTTCATCACCTTGCCACCGATAGTCATCCATGAAACCACGCAAGAGCAGGTGGTCCCGCACCTGCCCGGATTCCGGGTCTGTAATAAGGCTCTTCAGCTTGCATCTTCGATATGGACATCTTATCTCCGTCTCGTTCTTTTGAAGCATCTCGGCCTTCGCGGAGCTCAAAAACCTATTCACGATGCCTTCGGTCATCGTGCGGACCATGGTCGCCTGTGGGGTAGAGCAAAACGATGTTTTAGAACCAAGAAAAAATTTGGCATGACTTTCCCTAAAAATAGGACAAAAAAGAATGCATAGTGCCAAAATTCTCGCCGAAACAGAAATGAATCAACATTCTGGCAAAATATTGGCAACTATCGCATTTCAAATACCGGTACCTGCAAAAACAAACATATATGCAACACCACAAACATATGCAACACCACAAACATGCGTAGATCTAGCAAGGCCGTAAAATGTGCATGTGCACGTTGTTGGAGCGAGCTAGGGAGAAAAAATTAGATCTACAACATAAAGATAGCTTTCCCCTTACTTACCTATCAAAAAAGGTAATTTAACCACTTAATTTCGATGAATCTATGGTGCAAATGAGGTCAGGAGGAGGAGGCAGCGGACACAAGCTTGGAGGAGGAGGTGGAGAGAATGAAGTGGGGAAAGTGAGTGTGTAGGTGTGGCTGTCCAAAATATCTAGCTGGTCCCAGGTTACTAATGGCGCACCACAGACAAATGCGCCATTTGTAACCCTTGTTACTAATGGCGCACCAGCTTGAGGTGCGCCATTAGTAGTTTTGCAAAAAAAAGTAGTGGCGCATTGTGTAGGAGGTGCGCCACTACTAGTTTAACTAGTAATGGCGCATTACTCCCTGGTGCGCCATTAGAATTTTTGGAAAAAAAATTTTTGTTACTAATGGCGCACCGTGGGTCAGGTGCACCATTAGTGTCTACCACACTAATGGCGCACCGACTCATGGTGCGCCATTACTATATAGTAGTGGCGCACCACATGTCTGGTGCGCCATTAGTGGCCATATCATCTATAGCCCTTTTCCTAGTAGTGGGTAAATGCACGAACTCACCTGGAACCATTCCGATGTCCAAACATAGCCTTCCAATATATCGATCTTTATGTCTCGACCATTTAGAGACTCCTCGTCAGGTCCTTGATCATATCCGGGACTTCGAACTACCTTCTGTACATCAAAACACATAAACTCATAATACCGATCATCACAGAACGTTAAGCGTGCGGACCCTACGGGTTCGAGAACTATGTAGACATGACCGAGACTCACTTCCGGTCAATAACCAATAGCGGAAACTGGATCCTCATATTGGTTCCTACATATTCTACGAAGATCTTTATCGGTCAAACCGCATAATAACATACGTTGTTCCCTTTGTCATCGGTGTGTTACTTGCACCAGATTCGATCGTCGGTATCTCAATACCTAGTTCAATCTCATTACCGGCAAGTCTCTTTACTCATTTCATAATGCAACACCCCATAACTAAATCATTAGTCACATTGCTTGCAAGGCTTATAGTGATGTGCATTACCGAGAGGGCCCAGAGATACCTCTCCGATACACGGAGTGACAAATCCTAATCTCAATATATGCCAACTCAACAAACACCATCGGAGACACCTGTAGAGCATATTTATAGTCACCCAGTTATGTTGTGATGTTTTATAGCACACTAAGTGTTCCTCCGGTATTCGGGAGTTGCATAATCTCATAGTCATAGGAACATGTATACGTTATGAAGAAAGCAATAGAAACAAACTAAACGATCATCGTGATAAGCTAAATGATTGGTCAAGTCAATCACATCATTCTCTAATGATGTGATCCCATTAATCAAATGACAACTCATGTCTATGGTTAGGAAACTTAACCATCTTTGATTAACGAGCTAGTCAAGTTGAGGCATACTAGTGACACTCAGTTTGTTGTATTCACACATGTACTAAGTTTCTGTTTAATACAATTCTAGCATAAATAATAAACATTTATCATGATATAAGGAAATATAAATATCAGCTTTATTATTGCCTCTAGGGCATATTTCCTTTAGTCTTCCACTTGCAGTAGAGTTAATAATCTAGATTACACAGTAATGATTCTAACACCCATGGAGTCTTGGTGCTGATCATGTTTTGCTCGTGAGAGAGGCTTAGTCAACGGGTCTGCAACATTCAGATCCATATGTATCTTGCAAATCTCTATGTATCCCTCCTTGACTTGATCGCGGATGGAATTGAAGCGTCTCTTCATGTGCTTGGTTCTCTTGTGAAATCTTGATTCCTTTGCCAAGGCAATTGCACCAGTATTATCACAAAATATTTTCATTGGACCCGATGCACTAGGTATGACACCTAGATCGGATATGAACTCCTTCATCCAGACTCCTTCATTTGCTGCTTCCGAAGCAGCTATGTACTCCACTTCACATGTAGATCCCGCCACGACGCTCTGCTTGGAACTGCACCAACTGATAGCTCCACCATTCAATAAAAATATGTATCCGGTTTGTGACTTAGAGTCATCCGGATCAGTTTCAAAACTTGCATCGACGTAACCATTTACGACGAGCTCTTTGTCACCTCCATAAACGATAAACATATCCTTAGTCCTTTTCAGGTATTTCAGGATGTTCTTGACCGCTGTCTAGTGATCCACTCTTGGATTACTTTGGTACCTCCCTGCTAAACTAATAGCAAGGCACACATCAGGTCTAGTACACATCATTGCATACATGATAGAACCTATGGCTGAAGCATAGGGTATGACTTTCATTTTCTCTCTATCTTCTGCAGTGGTCGGGCATTGAGTCTGACTCAACTTCACACCTTGTAACACAGGGAAGAACCCTTTCATTGCTTGATCCATTTTGAACTTCTTCAAAACTTTATCAAGGTATGTGCTTTGTGAAAGTCCAATTAAGTGTTTTGATCTATCCCTATAGATCTTGATGCCCGATATATAAGCAGCTTCACCGAGGTATTTCACGGAAAAATTCTTATTCAAGTATCCTTTTATGCTATTCAAAAATTCAGTATCATTTCCGATCAACAATATGTCATCTACATACAATATCAGAAATGCTACAGAGCTCCCACTCATTTTCTTGTGAATACAGGCTTCTCCAAAAGTCTATATAAAACCATATGCTTTGATCACACTATCAAAGCGTATATTCCAGCTCCGAGAGGCTTGCACCAGTCCATAAATGGATCGCTAGAGCTTGCACACTTTTTAGCACCTTTTGGATCGACAAAACCTTCTGGTTGCATCATATACAACTCTTCTTTAAGATATCCATGAAGGAATGCAGTTTTGACATCCATTTGCCAAATTTCATAATCATAAAATGTGGCAATTGCTAACATGATTCAGACAGACTTAAGAATCTCTACGGGTGAGAAGGTCGCATCGTAGTCAACTCCTTGAATTTGTCAAAAACCTTTTGCAACAAGTAGAGCTTTTTAGATAGTAACATTACCGTCAGCGTCAGTCTTCTTCCTGAAGATCCATTTATTCTCTATGGCTTGCCGATCATCGGGCAAGTCAACCAAAGTCCATACTTTGTTCTCATACATGGATCCCATCTCAGATTTCATGGCCTCAAGCCATTTTGTGGAATCTGGGCTCATCATCGCTTCCTTATAGTTCCTAGGTTCGTCATTGTCAAGTAACATGACCTCCAGAACAGGATTACCGTACCATTCTGGTGTGGATCTTACTCTGGTTGACCTACGAGGTTTGGTAGTAACTTGATCAGAAGTTTCATGATCATCGTCATTAGCTTCCTCACTTACTGGTGTAGGAATCATTGGAACTGATTTTTGTGATGAACTACTTCCCAATAAGGGAGTAGGTACAATTACCTCATCAAGTTCTACTTTCCTCCCAGTCACTTCTTTCGAGAGAAACTCCTTCTCTAGAAAGGATCCATTCTTAGCAACGAATATCTTTCGGATCTGTGATAGAAGGTGTACCCAATAGTCTCCTTTGGGTATCCTATGAAGACACATTTCTCCGATTTGGGTTCGAGCTTATCAGGTTGAAGCTTTTTCACATAAGCATCGCAGCCCCAAACTTTAAGAAACGACAACTTGGGTTTCTTGCCGAACCGCGGTTCATAAGGTGTCGTCTCAACGGATTTTGATGGTGCCCTATTTAACGTGAATGTAGCCGTCTCTAAAGCATAACCCTAAAACGATAGCGGTAAATCAGTAAGAGACATCATAGATCGCAGCATATATAATAAAGTGCGGTTACGACGTTCGAACACACCATTACGCTGTGGTGTTCAAGGTGGCGTGAGTTGCGAAACTATTCCACAATATTTCAAATGAAGACCAAACTCATAACTCAAATAATCACCTCCATGATCAGATCGTAGAAACTTAATTTTCTTGTTACGATGATTTTCCATTTCACTCTGAAATTCTTTGAACTTTTCAAATGTTTCAGACTTATGTTTCATCAAGTAGATATACCCATTTCTGCTCATCATCAGTGAAGGTCAGAAAATAAGGATACCCACCACGAGCATCAACACTCATCGGACCGCATACATTAGTATGTATTATTTCCAGTAAGGCTGTTGCTCGTTCCATTGTTCCGGAGAACGAAGTCTTAGTCATCTGGCGCATGAGGCATGGTTCGCAAGCATCAAGTGATTCCAAAAGTTCATCAGCATGGAGTTTCTTCATGTGTTTTTCACCAATATGACCTAAATGGCAGTGCCACAAATAAGTTGCACTATCATTATTAAACTTATATCTTTTGGCTTCAATACTATGAATATGTGTGTCACTACTGTCGAGATTTAGTAAAATAGACCACTCATCAAGGGTGCATGACCATAAAAGATATTACTCATATAAATAGAACAACCATTATTCTCCGACTTAAATGAATAACCGTCTCGCATCAAACAAGATCCAAATATAATGTTCATGCTTAATGCTGGCACCAAATACCAATTATTCAGGTCTAATACTAATCCCGATGGTAGATGTAGAGGTAGCGTGCCGACGGCGATCACATCGACTTTGGAACCATTTCCCACGCGCATCGTCACCTCGTCCTTAGCCAATCTTCGCTTAATCCATAGCCCATGTTTCGAGTTGCAAATATTAGCAACAGAACCAGTATCAAATACCCAGACGCTACTACGAGCATTAATAAGGTACACATCAATAACATGTATATCAAATATACCTTTCACTTTGCCATCCTTCTTATCCGCCAAATACTTGGGGCAGTTCCGCTTCTAGTAACCAGTCCCTTTGCAGTAGAAGCACTCAGTCTCAGGCTTAGGTCCAGACTTGGGCTTCTTCACTTGAGCAGCGACTTGCTTGCTGTTCTTCTTGAAGTTCTCCTTCTTCCCTTTGCCCTTCTTCTTGAAACTGGTGGTCTTGTTGACCGTCAAGACTTGATGCTCCTTCTTGATTTCTACCTCCACAGCCTTTAGCATTGCGAAGAGCTCGGGAATTGTCTTATCCATCCCTTGCATATTATAGTTCATCATGAAGCTCTTGTAGCTTGGTGGCAGTGATTGAAGAACTCTGTCAATGACACTATCATCAGGAAGACTAACTCCCAGCTGAGTCAAGTGGTTGTGGTACCCAGACATTTCGAGTATATGTTCACTGATAGAGCTATTCTCCTCCATTTTGCAGCTGTAGAACTTATTGGGGACTTCATATCTCTCAGTCCGGGCATTTGCTTGAAACATTAACTTCAACTCCTGGGACATCTCATATGCTCCATGATGTTCAAAACGTCGTTGAAGTCCCGGTTCTAAGCCGTAAAGCATGGCACACTGAACAATCGAGTAGTCATCAGCTATGCTTTGCCAGACGTTCTTAACGTCGCCCGCAGCATCTGCAGCAGGTTTGTCACCCAGCGGTGCTTCCAGGATGTAATTCTTCTGTGCAGCAATGAGGATAATCCTCAAGTTACGGACTCAGTCCATGTAGTTGCTACCATCATCTTTCAACTTAGCTTTCTCTAGGAACACATTAAAATTCAACGGAACAACAACACGAGCCATCTATCTACAACAACATAGACATGCAAAATACTATCAGGTACTAAGTTCATGATAGATTAAAGTTCAATTAATCATATTACTTAAGAACTCCCACTTAGATAGACATCCCTCAAATCATCTAAGTGATCACGTGATCCATATCAACTAAACCATGTCCGATCATCACGTGAGATGGAGTAATTTTCAATGGTGAACATCATTATGTTGATCATATCTACTATATGATTCACGCTCGACCTTTTGGTCTCAGTGTTCCGCAGCCATATCTGCATATGCTAGGCTCGTCAAGTTTAACCCGAGTATTCTGCATGTGCAAAACTGGCTTGCACCCGTTGTATGTGAACGTAGAGCATATCACACCCGATCATCACGTGGTGTCTCGGCACGACTAACTGTAGCAACGATGCATACTCAGGGAGAACACTTGTACCTTGAAATTTAGTGAGAGATCATCTTATAATGCTACCGCCGAACTAAGCAAAATAAGATGCATAAAGGATAAACATCACATGCAATCAAATATAAGTGATATGATATGGCCATCATCACCTTGTGCCTTTGATCTCCATCTCCAGAGCACCGTCATGATCACCATCGTCACCAGCTTGTCACCTTGATCTCCATTGAAGCATCGTTGTTGTCTCGCCAACTATTGCTTCTACGACTATCGCTACCGCTTAGTGATAAAGTAAAGCAATTACATGGCGATTGCATTTCATACAATAAAGCGACAACCATATGGCTCCTGCCAGTTACCGATAACTCTGTTACAAATCATGATCATTTCATACAACAATTTATATAATCACGTCTTGACCATATCACATCACAACATGCCCTGCAAAAACAAGTTAGACGTCCTCTACTTCATTGTTGCAAGTCTTACGTGGCTGCTACGGGCTTCTAGCAAAAACTGTTCTTACCTATGCATCAAAAACCACAACGCGGTATTGTGATTGCTTTTTGATCTTCAAAAAGAACCCTGTTCATTGAATCTGATTCAACTAAAGTTGGAGAAACTGACACCCAGTAGCCACCTGTGTGCGAAGCACATCAGTAGAACCAGTCTCGCGTAAGCGTGCACGTAATGTCGGTCTGAGCAGTTTCATCCAACAATACCGCTGAATGAAGAATCAACTAGTGATGGCAAGCAATATGTATATACCCACGCCCACAACTTCTTTGTGTTCTACTCGCGCATATAACATCTACGCATAGACCTGGCTCTGATACCACTGTTGGGGAATGCAGTAATTTCAAAAAAATTCATAGGCACACGCAAGATCCATCTAGGTGATGCATAGCAACGAGAGGGCAGAGTGTTGTCCACATACCCTCGTAGACCATAAGCGGAAGCGTTATGACAACGAGGTTAATGTAGTCGTACGTCTTCACGATCCGACCGATCCTAGCACTGAAGGTACGGCACCTCCGCGATTTGCACACGTTCGGCTCGGTGATGTCCCACGAACTCTAGATCCAGCTGAGGTCAAAGGAGAGTTTCATCAGCATGATGGCGTGATGACGGTGATGATGAACGTACCGACGCAGGGCTTTGCCTAAGCTCTACAACAATATGACCAAGGTGGAAATCTGCGGAGGGGGCACCGCACACGGCTAAACAATCAACTTGTGTGTCTATGGGGTGCCCCTTCCCCCGTATATAAAGGAGTGGAGGAGGGGAGGGCTGGCCCTCTCATGGCGCATCCAAGGGGGGAGTCCTACTCCCGGTGGGAGTAGGATTCCTCCTTCCCTAGTTGGAGTAGGAGAAGAAGGAAGGAGGAGAGAGGGAGAAGGAAAGGGGGGCCGGCCCCCACCCCAATTTGGATTGGGCTTGGGGGGGCGCGCCCACACCTTGGCCGCCTCCTCCTCTCTCCCAATAAGGCCCATTAAGGCCCAATGACTCCCCGGGGGGTTCCGGTAACTCCTCGGTACTCCGGTAAATGCCCGAACTCACCTGGAACCATGTCGATGTCCAAACATAGCCTTCAAATATATCGATCGTTATGTCCAGACCATTTAGAGACTCCTCGTCATGTCCATGATCATATCCGGGACTCCGAACTGCCTTCGGTACATCAAAACACATAAACTCATAATACCGATCGTTAAGAACGCGGACCCGATGGGTTCGAGAACTATGTAGACATGATCGAGACTCACTTCCAGTCAATAACCAATTGCGGAACCTAGATGCTCATATTGGTTCCTACATATTCTATGAAGATCTTTATCGGTCAAACCGCATAACAACATACGTTGTTCCCTGTCATCGGGATGTTACTTGCCCGAGATTCGATCATCGGTATCTCAATACCTAGTTCAATCTCGTTACCGGCAAGTCTCTTTACTCGTTCCGTGATACAACATCACGTAACTAACTCATTAGTCACACTTCTTGCAAGGCTTATAGTGATTTGCATTACCAAGAGGGCCCAGAGATGCCTCTCCGATACACGGAGTAATAAATCCTAATCTCGATCTATGCCAACTCAACAAACACCATCGGAGACACCTATAGAGCATCTTTATAGTCACCTAGTTATGTTGTGACGTTTGATAGCACACTAAGTGTTCCTCCGGTATTTGGGAGTTGCATAATCTCATAGTCATTGGAACATGTATAACTTATGAATAAAGCAATAGCAACAAACTAAACGATCATCGTGCTAAGCTAACAGATGGGTCAAGTCAATCACATCATTCTCTAATGATGTGATTCCATTAATCAAATGACAACTCATGTCTATGGTTAGGAAACTTAACCATCTTTGATTGACGAGCTAGTCAAGTAGAGGCATACTAGTGACACTCAGTTTGTCTATGTATTCACACATGTACTAAGTTTCCACTTAATACAATTGTAGCATGAATAATAAACATTTATCATGATATAAGGAAATATAAATAACAACTTTATTATTGCCTCTAGGCCATATTTCCTTCAGTGGGAGCACTACAGGCTTTCTGATACGTATATGTGAATGACATATTGTTGATCGAAAATGATGTAGAATTTTCTGGAAAGCATAAAGGAGTGTTTGAAAGGAGTTTTTCAAAGAAAAACCTCGGTGAAGCTGCTTACAAATTGGGAATCAAGATCTATAGAGATAGATCAAGATGCTTGAGAAAATTTTCAATGAATACATACCTTGACATGTTTTTGAAGTAGTTCAGAATGGAACAGTGATACGTCTGCAACATAGCTATAATTTTTGATTGCTCCATGCTATATTATCTACTGTTTTGGACATTATTGGGCTTTATTATCGACTTTTACATTATTTTTGGGACTAACCTATTAACCAGAGGCCCATACCAGAATTGTTGTTTTTTTTGCCTATTTTAGGGTTTCGAAGAAAAGGAATATCAAACGGAGTCCAAACGGAATGAATCCTCCGGGAACGTGATTTTCTCAACGAACAAGACCCGAGAGACTTGGACCCTATGTCAAGAAAGAAAAGAGGAGGCCACGAGGTAGGGGGGCGCGCCCACCCCCACCAGGCGCGCCCTCCACCCTCGTGGGCCCCCTGTTGCTCCACCGACGTACTCCTTCCTCCTATATATATCCACGTACCCCCAAACGATCAGATACGGAGCCAAAACCCTAATTCCACCGTCGTAACTTTCTGTATCCACAAGGTCCCATCTTGGGGCCTGTTCCAGAGCTCCGCCGGAGGGGGCATCGATCACGGAGGGCTTCTACATCAACACCATAGCCTCTCCGATGAAGTGTGAGTAGTTTACCTCAGACCTACGGGTCCATAGTTAGTATCTAGATGTCTTCTTCTCTCTTTTTGGATCTCAATACAATGTTCTCCCCCTCTCTTGTGGAGATCTATTCGGTGTAATCTTCTTTTTGCGGTGTGTTTGTTGAGACCGATGGATTGTGGGTTTATGATCAAGTCTATCTATGAATAATATTTGAATCTTCTCTGTATTCTTTTATGTATGATTGGTTATCTTTGCAAGTCTCTTCGAATTATCAGTTTGGTTTGGCCTACTAGATTGATCTTTCTTGCAATGGGAGAAGTGCTTAGGTTTGGGTTCAATCTTGCGGTGTCCTTTTCCAGTGACAGTAGGGGCAGCAAGGCACGTATTGTATTGTTGCCATTGAGGATAACAAGATGGGGTTTTCTTCATATTGCATGAGTCTATCCCTCTACATCATGTCATCTTGCTTAAGGCGTTACTCTATTTTTAACTTAATACTCTAGATGCATGCTGGATAGAAGTCGATGAGTGGAGTAATAGTAGTAGATGCAGGCAGGAGTTGGTCTACTTGTCTCGGACATGATGCCTATATACATGATCATACCTAGATATTCTCATAACTATGCTCAATTCTGTCAATTGCTCAACAGTAATTTGTTCACCCACCGTAGAATAGTTATGCTCTCGAGAGAAGCCACTAGTGAAACCTTTGGCCCCCGGGTCTATCTTTATCATATTAATCTCCTATTACTTAGTTATTTCCTTTGCTATTTACTTTGCCTTTATTTTACTGTGCATCTTTATCATAAAAATACCAAAAAATTATCTTATCATATCTATTAGATCTCTCTCTCGTAAGTGGCCTTATAGGGATTGACAACCCCTATTTGTGTTGCTTGCGAGGATTTATTTGTTTTGTGCAGGTACGAGGGACTTGCGCGTAGCCTCCTATTGGATTGATACCTTGGTTCTCAAAAACTGAGGGAAATACTTACGCTACTTTGCTGCATCATCCCTTCCTCTTTGGGGAAAACCAACGTAGTGCTCAAGAGGTAGCAAGAAGGATTTCTGGAGCCATTGCCGGGGAGGTCTACGCAAAACTCAATATACCAAGTACCCATCACATACCCTTATCTCCCGCATTACATTATTTGCCATTTGCCTCTCGTTTTTCTCTCCCCCACTTCACGCTTGCCGTTTTATTCGCCCTCTCTCTGTATCATCCCTCTCGTTCTCTATTTGCCTCTTTTGCATGTTTGCTTGTGTTACCATGTGCCTTCCATTTGCTTGCATCTTTGCTTGCTAATAATCTATTGATATGGATCCACTTAAAGTGTTCTACTTGGATCATCTTCGATCCTTTATGCGCTCGTGCTGAAACCCCAACTAGCTTAGTTGATGGGAAATCTTTAGATGAGCATGCTCATTTTGTGCGTCATCATTTGTTTGAAAAAGGGAAGATCTTATCGTATCATATAAATAGTTTGCTATGCTATGCTTGGAATCTTTGTGAAATTTGTGATTTTACTTGTTGCTATAAGAACCCTAAAAAAACACCTTCCCTACCTATGTGAGTTCAATGATAATGAAATCTTATCTTCTTATGCAAAGGGTGTTTATAGTTACTATGATATCGAACAAATTGAAGAATTTGTCGTTTTTAAGGGTGCTCATGAAGTTGCTTCTTTGATTGAAAAGTATGATTTTACTCTCAATAAATCTGAAAATTCCGTCATACTTAAATATTGCAATGAAAACTTTGCTCATGATGTCTATGTTCAAGAATTTATTGAAAGAATGACCGCTGCTTTGGAAGAGAAAAATGATATGCCTGAATCTATAGATAATAATGATTCCAATGATTTGGTTGAAATGTCCCTTGATGAACATGATGCTTGCTATTATTGTGGCCATGATGCCAATCTTTATGAAGATGAATTTGCCATAGTTCCTTATGTTAAACATGAGATCGTTGCTATTGCACCCATACTTGATAGTTCCTTCGATGAAAAGCATGATTGCAATGATGTTATTATAAATTCTCTTAATGTCAATTGTGTTAATGATATGCAAAACCCTAAGCTTGGGGATGCTAGTTTTGCTATGACTACTATTTGTTGCAATGATCATGATTGGGGTGATTCTTCTTTTGATCTTGAAGATTTATTTAAGCCCCATGATGAATATGAGAATGTTCAATCTTATGAAATTTTTATTGAAAGTGGGTTTGAAGAGGTCATGACTTTAGTTAATGTTAATCCCACTATTTTGGGAGAGTGTCAACTTTGCATGCATGTGGATCGTGTTGAAAATATTTTATGTGATACCTATTTTGTTAAATTTTCTTATGATCCCACATGCAATTATTATGAGAGAGGAAAATATGGTGGTAGAAATTTTCATGTTACTAAATTACCTCTCGCTATGTTGAGATTGCTATTGTTTCTTTCCACTTCCTTGCATATGCTAGTTTTTGCTTCCCTTGATAATTTGTTTGCCTATAAGATGCCTATGCAGAGGAAGTATGTTATAATTAGATGTGTTTGTCACGTGTTTTATGATGCTCTCTTTGTGCTTCAATTTGCGTTTTTCATGTGAGCATCATTAAAATTATCAATGCCTAACTATAAGGCTTTAAAGAAAAGCGCTTGTTGGGAGACAACCCAATATTTTTCCTTGCTCTTATTTAATAAATAATTTATCTAGCCTCTGTTTTGGTTGTGTTTTTGTGTTTAATTAGTGTTTGTGCCAAGTAGAACCGTTGGGAAGACTTGGGGAAAGTCTTGTTGAACTTGCTGTAAAAACAGAAACTTTAGCGCTCACGAGAACTGCTGTCATTTTTATTTGGAGAGTGCTATTTAGTAAATTCTTTTTGCACATGATTAATCGATAAATTCCTCACGTCCAGAAATTTAATTTAGAATTTTTGGGGTTCCAGATCTTGCGCTAGCTACAGATTACTACATACTGTTCTGTTTTTGACAGATTCTGTTTTTCGTGTGTTGTTTGCTTATTTTGAAGAATCTATGGCTAGTAAAATAGTTTATAAACCATAGAGAAGTTGGAATACAGTAGGTATAACACCAATATAAATAAAGAATGAGTTCATTACAGTACCTTTAAGTTTTCTTTTGTTTTCTTTCACTAACGGAACTCACGAGATTTTCTACTTTAAGTTTTGTGTTGTGAAGTTTTCAAGTTTTGGGTAAAGATTTGATGGATTATGGAACAAGGAGTGGCAAGAGCCTAAGCTTGGGGATTCCCATGGCACCCCCAAGATAATATAAGGACACCTAAAAGCCTAAGCTTGGGGATGCCCCGGAAGGCATCCTCTCTTTCGTCTACTTCTATCGGTAACTTTACTTGGAGCTATATTTTTATTCGCCACATGATATGTGTTTTGCTTGGAGTGTCTTGTATTATTTGAGTCTTTGCTTGTTAGTTTACCACAATCATCCTTGTTGTACACACCTTTTGAGAGATCCATACATGATTTGGAATTTGTTAGAATACTCTATGTGCTTCGCTTATAACTTTTGAGTTATATAATTTTGCTCTAATGTTTCACTTATATCTTTTAGAGCTCGGTGGTGGATTTGTTTTATAGAAACTATTGATCTCTCATGCTTCACTTAGATTATTTTGAGAGTCTTAAATAGCATGGTAATTTTCTTAAAATCCTAATATGCTTGGTACACAAGATTAATAATAAAACTTTCTTCTGAGTGTGTTGGATAATATGATAAGTTTGATACTTG
This sequence comes from Triticum dicoccoides, assembly GCF_002162155.2. Lineage (NCBI taxonomy): Eukaryota > Viridiplantae > Streptophyta > Magnoliopsida > Poales > Poaceae > Triticum > Triticum dicoccoides. The sequence goes on from NC_041392.1 coordinate 719,949,180, forward strand.
ATAATTGTTTTGAGATATGGAGATGGTGATATTAAAGTCATGCTAGTTGAGTAGTTGTGAATTTGAGAAATACTTGTGTTGAAGCTTGTGATTCCCGTAGCATGCACGTATGGTGAATCGTTATGTGATGAAGTCGGAGCATGATTTATTTTTTGATTGCCTTTCTTATGAGTGGCGGTCGGGGACGAGCGATGGTCTTTTCCTACCAATCTACCCTCCTAGGAGCATGCACGTAATACTTTGCTTTGATAACTTGTAGATTTTTGCAATAAGTATATGAGTTCTTTATGACTAATGTTCAGTCCATGGATTATACGTACTTTTCTCACCCTTCCACCATTGCTAGCCTCTCTAATACCGCGCACCTTTCGCCGGTATCATACATCCACCATATACCTTCCTCAAAACAGCCACCATACCTACCTATTATGGCATTTCCATAGCCATTCCGAGATATATTGCCATGCAACTTTCCACCGTTCTGTTTATTATGACACACTCCATCATTGTCATATTGCTTAGCATGATCATGTAGTTGACATCGTATTTGTGGCAAAGTCACCGTTCATAATTCTTTCATACATGTCACTCATGAGTCATTGCATATCCCTGTACACCGCCGGAGGCATTCATATAGTGTCATATTTTGTTCTAAGTATCGAGTTGTAATTGTTGAGTTGTAAGAAAAATAAAAGTGTGATGATCATCATTATTAGAGCATTGTCCCAGTTAGGAAAGGATGATGGAGACTATGATTCCCCCACAAGTCGGGATGAGACTCCGGACGAAAAATAAAAAAAAAAGATAAAGAAAAGAGGCCATAAAAAGGCCCAAATAAAAAAATGAGAGAAAAAGAGAGAAGGGACAATGTTACTATCCTTTTACCACACTTGTGCTTCAAAGTAGCACCATGATCTTCATAGTAGAGAGTCTCTCATGTTATCACTTTTATATACTAGTGGGAATCTTTCATTATAGAACTTGGCTTGTATATTCCAATGATGGGCTTCCTCAAAATGCCCTAGGTATTCATGAGCAAGCAAGTTGGATGCACACCCACTTAGTTTCTTTTTGATCTTTCATATACTTATAGCTCTAGCGCATCCGTTGCATGGCAATCCCTACTCACTCACATTGATATCTATTGATGGGCATCTCCATAGCCCGTTGATACACCTAGTTGATGTGATACTATCTTCCCCTTTTTTGTCTTCTCCACAACCACCACTCTATTCCACCTATAGTGCTATGTCCATGGCTCACGCTCATGTATTACGTGAAGATTGAAAAAGTTTTGAGAATGTCAAAAGTATGAAACAATTGCTTAGCTTGTCATCAGGGTTGTGCATGATTTAAATATTGTAGGGATAACTTTTTTTAGCCAAACTATATGATTTTGTAGGGATAACTTTTTTTAGCCATGTTATTTTGAGAAGACATAATTGCTTTATTAGTATGCTTGAAGTATTATTATTTTTATGTCAATATGAACTTTTGTCTTGAATCTTTCGGATCTGAATATTCGTACCACAATTAAGAGGAATTACATTAAAATATGCCAAGTAGCACTCCGCATCAAAAATTCTATTTTTATCATTTACCTACTCGAGGACGAGCGGGAATTAAGTTTGGGGATGCTTGATACCAGGGCCGTACATGAGCATGTGCAACAGGAGCGACCGAACAGGGCCCCCAGCACTAGAGGGGCCTCATTTTTTGATTAATCACGGTGTTAAACTGAAGCATTAGGTACTAGAATAAACTGTTCACCAAGCCAGCCTACGCATATCTCTCAGTCTCATAGCTCTTCCAAAATATCATGGTAACTAAAAAAACAGATTATGTACGTGCTATGGAACCTTGTGCTTCCAATTGGTGTGTATGTAAAAAACCACACAGGCTGACAAAAATATGATGGTTTTTCTTTGTCACATAGGGCCTAATTTTGATTTGCCCAGGGCCTCCAATTTCCCCGGTACGACCCTGCTTGATACGTCTCCAACGTAGCTATAATTTTTGATTGATCCATGCTATATTATCTACTGTTTTGGACATTATTGGGCTTTATTATCCAATTTTATATTATTTTTGGGACTAACCTATTAACCGAAGGCCCAGCCCAGAATTGCTGTTTTTTTTGCCTATTTTAGGGTTTCGAAGAAAATGAATATCAAATGGAGTCCAAACGGAATGAAACCTTCCAGAACGTGATTTTCTCAACGAACAAGACCCGAGAGACTTGGACCCTACGTCAAGAAAGAAAAGAGGAGGCCACGAGGAAGGGGGCGCGCCCACCCCCACCAGGCGCGCCCTCCACCCTCGTGGGCCCCCTGTTGCTCCACCGACGTACTCCTTCCTCCTATATATATCCATGTACCCCCAAACGATCAGATATGGAGCCAAAACCCTAATTCCACCGCCGTAACTTTCTCTATCCACGAGATCCCATCTTGGGGCATGTTCCGGAGCTCCGCCGGAGGGGGCATCGATCACGAAGGGCTTCTACATCAACACCATAGCCTCTCCGATGAAGTGTGAGTAGTTTACCTCAGACCTACGGGTCCATAGTTAGTAGCTAGATGGCTTCTCTCTTTTTGGATCTCAATACAATGTTCCCCCCCTCTCTTGTGGAGATCTATTCGATGTAATCTTCTTTTTGCGGTGTGTTTGTTGAGACCGATGAATTGTGGGTTTATGATCAAGTCTTTCTATGAATAATATTTGAATCTTCTCTGAATTCTTTTATGTATGATTGGTTACCTTTGCATGTCTTTTCGAATTATCAGTTTGGTTTGGCCTACTAGATTGATCTTTCTTGCAATGGGAGAAGTGCTTAGCTTTGGGTTCAATCTTGCAGTGTCCTTTCCCAGTGACAGTAGGGGCAGCAAGGCACATATTGTATTGTTGCCATCGAGGATAACAAGATGGGGTTTTTATCACATTGCATGAGTCTATCCCTCTACATCATGTCATCTTGCTTAAGGCGTTACTCTGTTTTTAACTTAATACTCTAGATGCATGCTGGATAGCGGTCGATGAGTGGAGTAATAGTAGTAGATGCAGGCAGGAGTCGGTCTACTTGTCTCGGATGTGATGCCAATATACATGATCATACCTAGATATTCTCATAACTATGCTCAATTCTGTCAATTTCTCAACAGTCATTTGTTCACCCACCGTAGAATACTTATGCTCTCAAGAGAAGCCACTAGTGAAACCTATGCCCCCCGGGTCTATCTTTATCATATTAATCTCCTATTACTTAGTTATTTCCTTTACTATTTACTTTGCCTTTATTTTACTTTGCATCTTTATCATAAAAATACCAAAAATGTTATCTTATCATATCTATCAGATCTCACTCTCGTAAGTGGCCTTATAGGGATTGACAACCCCTATTTGCGTTGGTTGCGAGGATTTATTTGTTTTGTGCAGGTACAAGGGACTTGTGCGTAGCCTCCTACTGGATTGATACCTTGGTTCTCAAAAACTGAGGGAAATACTTATGCTACTTTGCTGCATCATCCCTTCCTCTTCGAGGAAAACCAATGCAGTGCTCAAGAGGTAGCAAATAGTCAAATAAGGAGTTCTTGCCTGTGTTGCAAGGTGTAAAGTTGAGTAAGACTCAAAACACAACCACGGCAGAAGATAGAAAGAGAATGAAAGTCATTCCCTATGCCTCAGCCATAGGTTCTATAAAGTATGCGATGCTGTGTACCAAACCTATTGTGTACCTTGCCATGAGTTTGGCAAGGGGGTACGATATTGATCCAGGAGTGGATCACTTGACAGCGGTCAAAACTATCCTTAGAATACTAAGGAGATATTTCTCGGTTATGTAGGTGATCAAGAGTTCATCGCAAAGAGTTACACCAATGCAAGCTTTTACACCAATCTAGATGACTCTAAGTCTTGATCTAGATACATATTGAAAGTGGGAGCGATTAGCTAGAGTAGCTCAGTGCAGAGCATTGTAGACATAGAAAATTTGCAAAATACATAAGGCTCTAAATGTGGCAGACCCGTTGACTAAACTTCTCTCACAAGCAAAACATGATCACTCTTTGGGTGTTAATTACATAGCGATGTGAACTTGATTATTGACTCTAGTAAACCCTTTGGGTATTAGTCACATGGAGATGTGAACTAATCACATAAAGATGTGAACTATTGGTGTGAAATCATATGACGATGTGAACTAGATTATTGACTCTAGTGCAAGTGGGAGCCTGAAGGAAATATGCCCTAGAGGCAATAATAAAGTTGTTATTTATATTTTCTTATATCATGAAAAATGTTTATTATTCATGATAGAATTGTATTAACCGGAAACATAGTACATGTGTGAATACATAGACAAACAGAGTGTCCCTAGTATGCCTCTACTTGACTAGCTCGTTAATCAAAGATGGTTAAGTTTCCTAGCCATAGACATGTGTTTTCATTTGATGAACGGGATCACATCATTAGAGAATGATGTGATGGACAAGACCCATCCGTTAGCTTAGCACTATGATCGTTTAGTTTATTGTTATTGCTTTCATCATGAATTACACATGTTCCTATGACTATGATATTATGCAACTCCCAAATACCGAAGGAACACCTTCTGTGCTATCAAACGTCACAACGTAACTGGGTGATTATAAAGATGCTCTATAGGTGTCTCCGATGGTTTTTGTTGAGTTGGCATAGGTCGAGATTAGGATTTGTCACTCCGATTGTCGGAGAGGTATCTCTGGGCCCTCACGGTAATGCACATCACTATAAACCTTGCAAGCAATGTGACTAATGAGTTAGTTGCGGGTTGTTGCATTATGGAACGAGTAAAGAGACTTGCCGGTAACGAGATTGAACTAGGTATGATGATACCGACGATCCAATCTCGGTCAAGTAACATACCGATGACAAAGGGAACACCGTATGCTGTTATGCGGTTTGACCGATACAGATCTTCGTAAAATATGTAGGAGCCAATATGAGCATCCAGGTTCCGCTATTGGTTATTGACCGGAGATGTGTCTCGGTCATGTCTACATAGTTCTCGAACCTGTAGGGTCCGCACACTTAACGTCCGATGATGATTTGTATTATGAGTAATGTGATTTGATGTACCGAAGGTTGTTCGGAGTCCCGGATGAGATCACGGACATGACGAGGAGTCTCGAAATGGTCAAGATGTAAAGATCGATATATTGGAAGGCTATATTCGGACATCGGAAAGGTTCTGAGTGGTTCGGGTATTTTTCGAAGTACCGGAGAGTTACGGGAACTCGCCGGGGGAGTATTGGGCCTTCATGGGCCTTAGTGGAAAGGAGAGAAGGGCCACAAGGGGGGGCGCCCCCCATGGGCTGGTCCGAATTGGACTAGGGAGGGGGCGGCGCCCCCCCTCTTTTCTTCTCCCTCTCCTTCTCCTTCCTTCTTCTCCTACTTGGACTAGGAAAGGGGGAAACCTACTCCTACTAGGAGTAGGAATCCCCCCTTAGGGGGCGCCCCTTGAGGCCGGCCCTCCTCCTCCTCCCCTCCTTTATATACAGGGGAGGAGGTCACCCCATAGACACACAAGTTGATTTCTTAGCCGTGTGCCGTGCCCCCCTCCTTAGATTTCCACCTCGGTCATATTGTCATAGTGCTTAGGAGAAGCCCTGCGTCAGCAACTTCATCATCACCGTCAACACGCCGTCGTGCTGACAAAACTCTCCCTCGGCCTCAGCTGGATCTAGAGTTCGAGGGACGTCACCGAGCTAAACGTGTGCATATCGCGGAGGTGCCATATGCGTTCGGTACTTGATCGGTTGGATCGCGAAGACGTTCGACTACATCGACCGCGTTACTGAACGCTTCCACTTTCGGGCTATGAAGGTACGTAGACACACTCTCCCCTCTCTTTGCTATGCATCTCCTAGATAGATCTTGCGTGATCGTAAATTTTTTTTTGAAATACTGTGTTCCCGAACACAATCCCCTTGTACTCATTAATTGTAAGGATTAAATCTGGTATAGGTAGATGAATAAATTGCAAAGTAAAATAAAAGAAAGAAAATTGCAGCAGGGTATTTTTGGTTTTTGTAATATGATTAAAATAGACCTGTGGGCCATATTTTTCACTAGAGACATCTCTCTCATAATAATAACATACGGTGGGTAGATAAATTACAATTGGACAATCGATAGAAAGGCGCATAGTTATGTCGTTATTCACGACATGATCATGTATATAGGCATTATGTCCGTGACAAGTAGACCAAAATGATTCTGCATCGTGTACTACTATTACTCCACTTTGGGAGCGCTTCTATGCTTGCCTCTCTACGTATTAAGGTCATAACAAAAAGAGTAATGCATGAAGTATGATGACATAATGTAGACAGAATAAAACCAAGCTATATGATTAATCCCATCGTTTTACCATTAGTAGCAACAATACAAATATGTGCCTTGCTACCCCTTCTGTCACGAGGTGAGGACACCGCAAGATTGAACCTACTACAAAGCACCTCTCCCACTGAAGATAGATCAATATAGTTTACCAAACCAAACGGATAGATCGAAGAGAAATACAAAGCTATAATAATCATGCATAATAAAGTTCGGAAAAGACTCAGTTAGTTTCAGTGAATAATCTATCATAAACCCACAATGCATTGGATCCCAACTAACACAACACAAAAGAAGATTACATCAAATAGAACTCCGACGAGATTTTTTTGTTGAAGATCAGAGAGAGAGAGAGAGAGAGAGAGAGAGAGAGAGAGAGAGAGAGAGATCTAGCTAATCACTATGGACTCGTAGGTCTGTGGTGAACTACTCAAACATCATCGGAGATGCGGCAAGGTTGATGCAGAAGCCCTCCATAATTGATTCCCCCACCGACAGAGTATCGAAAAAGGCCTCTAGACGGGATCGTCGAAGAACAGAAGGTTGCGATGGTGGAAAATTGTCTCGGTGGGTGCTCCGGGTTTTTTTGAATAATTGAGAATTTATAGCGCTGGAATTAGGTCAAACGGAGCCACGAGGGGCCAACAAGGCATCAAGGCGCACCTACCCCCAGGGTGCACCCTGTTGCCTTGACGTCTCCTTGTAGGTCTCCCGGTCCTGTCCAAAGATTCTAGGGTCTATTATGTCCGGAAAAAGTCATCAAAAAGTTTCGTTACGTTCGGACTCCGTTTGGTACAGATTTTCTGTAAAACAAAAAACAAGCAGAAAACAACAACTCGCACTGGGCGTTGAGTTAATAGGTTAGTCCCCAAAAATGATATAAAATTACATATAAAGTATCTAAGATTGATAATTTAATGGCATCAAACAATAAAAAGTTGTAGATATGTCGAAGACATATCAACATCCACAAGTTTAATTCCTGCTCGTACTCGAGTAGGTAAATGATAAAAATAGAGTTTTTGATGTTGAATGCTACCTGGCATGTCTATCATGTAATCTTAGATATGGTCGTTGTTGTAACTTGTTGATCATTTGTTTTGATCACTTTGCAGGGTTTTTTTCCTTTTCTTCTTACTCCATCAAGGCATAGCTTGGGTCTTGTCTGACTTTGTTGTTTGGCGGTGTGATTCTTTGTGTGTGTGCGTGTGTGTGCGTGTGTGTGTGTGTGTGTGTTCGTGTTGGTTGTATGCATCCTAATTATGCGAAGGCCGGGTGTATACTTAATGTGTTTGTATCCCCTTGATAATTCATTTTGAGTTAATAAAATCCATCCTTTATAAAAAAACATGAAATACCTTTTTTTACAAAGTACAGACGAAGACACTTATACAAACACACATATACTCACCCTTATGAATACACACACACCCTTATTATGAGCACCTCTGAGAGACTGAGTCAGCACATCATCTTAAGATTGACGGAGTCACCATAGTAGTCGACGAGAATGTTGTACTCCTACAGAACGGACAATGACGGGAAGTCTGAAATAAATCAAGGAAAATACGAGCACGAGTGCCAAGTCTAGAACTTAAACCCTATGGGCTAGTTTTACCATATATAAAGAACCTAACCATCCAAGCTAGGCTCAGTTCGCCTACTCACCAAATACCTGAAACCCACCCTCCTCGGAACACTCAAAACACGCATAGGCTCCATTTTACACATGAAACATCGACCAAGGTTTATACATCATGCCAACTTAAATTATAATGACACGTACAAAAAAGTGAATAGTCCGTTGAGATATATGGCAACATCACAAACATGCCCAAATGAATTGAAAACATAGATACCAAGCGCCACGTGGCCGAGACACCAAGGACTAGAAAGGTGACGAAAAGCTGACGGCTAACCAGTATGCTCGTGTCCTACCACCTTGAGAGCGACCGCCGCTGTTGCATAAAATCCAATAATTTAAGCATAGAGTAAGTAGCATTTCACAAAAGTATTGTCTGTAATCATACTATTACGGATCATACACAAGGTTTCGGCCACTACGGCAAGTACCGGCGAAAGGAGGCATCTCCTCCTTCTATAGTATAGGAAGCCTGGAACGTAAGTCACCCAATTCTGAGGCTTGTGACTCAAGGCCAAGAGCCTCGAACACGGATCCACAAGAAGCGTCCGAGCATAAAAAGAAAATGTGTGCTTGGACTCGGGCACAATATAGAGGGCTCAACGGCCTCATCATGCCCATTCCCATTTGGCCACCTTAATGCCCGAAGGAGGCACTCAGGATAAGTTGTCAAACGAAAATCTTGATTTTAAGTGACAAAGGGGCCTTTTGCAGAGGTGTGAGCCAGGACAGTGTCAGCGACTAACAAAGACTTCGATAGGCCAACCTGGCAGAGAAGATCACCGAGGGGCCGAGGTACACGACACCCCATCTAGAGATCTGAAATCGAGGCTAGAAGCCCGTCCTGCAATTCCCAGATGTCATATTTTCTTCTAGTTCAAAGGTGCATCGGAACAAGTTGTACCGACTCGATTACATATAGCCAAAGGCACTATGAGCGACGTGTATAAGTAGATCACAAATAACAAGGGGAAGTCTTCCTTAAGCAGGCGCCTCCCAAGCCACTAGTCAAGCCAAAATATAGTACCCTCGTCATCACCTATGGAAACGCTAGAACCCACATGGATCTCATGCTTAATCCGCTAGAGAGACTTCTAAAACTGGGAGCCCTCTTCATTGTCACGGGCTAGGAGGAGGCAATTCTACAAATATGTAGCCTTTACTAGTTGCAGTCATATCCTCCTTCATCCCTCAAGCTCCTCCACACCCATTTTAAACATTAGAGCAACATTCATAGGATGTGAGTCAAGAATTCCAAGACACCCTGGTCCTCGGGATTGCAAATATTCGTCCATTTCACCATGTGGTATTTTTGAAGGGTGTTGGCTCCCTGCCAGATGGAGTGAGATACCTCCTTCTCAAGGGATCCATGGACACCCTGGGAAGGATGTACATCCCCATCTACATGGGAGACCAAACTGGCGGGAGTTTTAATTAGCATGGTTTTACTCCCCTTAGGTAAATCTGTCGCGCCAAGGCTCTACCTTAGCCTTTATTTACTCTACTAGTGTATCAAGGTCCTTAATCTGGATCTCAGTGTCACTCGCAGGCACCCCTAAGTAGGTGATCGGGAAGTAGGACAAAATGTAGTTGAGATTGTCTGCAATCCGTTGTTGCTCTTCAAGCGGGTAGCCCATGACCTTCACTGGTCACGAAGTTGATCTCGGGGCCAGACATGGCCTAAAAGCAAAGAATTTGCAACTTAAAATCGATAATGCCAAGCTTCGATCCTTCTACCATCACACATGGTCTTTTTTTCGAAAATCAGGGGCCTCCCCCCGCTCCATTCTCATTGCGAAAAAGAAGCCATAACCGAGTACCACATGTAGTCGTTCAGTCACACACCCAGGTCACCTACAGACAATCTTTATTATAATAAATATCCCGAATGATAGTCTACAGGTCTGGCAACTGCCATGAAATGAAGAAGACATCTATTTTCGCTCTTCTCGTTCATGAGCCGGAGAAGACCACCTGGGTGGCATCTGCTTCCCCTGGGTTCATTTTCTGGAACTCCAGCATGCTCCTACCTCCATGCTTGGCTCCTCTCACAGCAGCCGCCAAAGATAAAAGGCCCAAAACCAGTCTTGCATTTTTGTCAGATTCTACCTCCATCGGGCTTTCCAGTCTTCTCACCAGCACATTTTGGAACTCCATCAGCCTGCTTCCTTGCAGGTGCTCAAAGGGTTTTGTCTAGTCTGTCAGGTAAGGAGAGAAAAAACCAAACACATGCTTCATGGATATCCAAGTACTAGACTTATCCAAAACTAAAGAATTTCTACAATTCCACAGCCCCCACACGATTGTTGAACTGATCATATTAAGATGAAGACACCTTTTTCGCATAACCACCACTTGGCCATGGACTCAAAATTAGTAATGGAGATCTCAAACAAAGTTTCCACCTCTTTCCAGATCAACCTAGCTACTATGCATTCAAAAAATAGACGATAAACAGACTCAATTTCAGTGCAATATACACATTCAAGGGGCTTGGCCATCCCCCTCTTCCTCAGATTGTCACATGTCATAAATAATTTTTTTCTTCAGAAAACAACCACAAGAAACCCTGGATCTTGGAGGGCACCTTGATCTTCCACATACCCGTCAGAAATATAGGGTGCACCCCCTAAACTTTATTATAACATACAAAGATTTATTTGAGTAAATCCCTTTCGACTCATATTGCCAAATCAGGGAATCCTCGTCATGTCCCATTTTAGTGAGTTGAAGTGTATTAATTAAATCAAACCACTAAACCATTAGTTCCCCAGATAATTTTCTCCCAAAAGTGCATTTAAGCACCTGACCATCCCATAACTCTGAGATGGTTTTGTTCTTCTCATTAAGCAGGTAATACAGATCCCAGAACTAAGTAGCTAGGGGAGCATTACCATGCCAAATATCTCCCCAAAATCTAATAAGTCTCCAATTACCTACTATCGATTTTTCATAGCCTGCAATGCGCACATAAAACTCTTCCAAAACTGAGACGAACTAGTATCATGATAGTACAGAATATTTGGATCCCTAGTGTTGTACTTACTCCCTCCGTTTCTTTTTAGTCTGCATATAAGATTTGCTCAAAGTCAAACTTTGTTAACTTTGACTAAATTTATAGAAAAAATATTAAGATTCACAATATGAAATCAATGTCGTTAGATGCATCATGAAAATAATTTTCATACCATATAGCTTTAGTATTGTAAATGTTGATATTTTTCTACAAAGTTAGTCAAACTTTACAAAGTTTGACTTTGACTAGATCTTATATGTAGACTAAAAAGAAACGGAGGGAGTACTATCTATCACCCTCCTCCAGAGGGACCCCTCTCCTGCTATGTACCTCTTGACCCATGATCCTATTAAACAAACATTCATATCCTACAAATTTAAAACTCCCATACCCCCAAATTCCTACCTCATACAGATAGATGACCAGTTAGCTAGATGAATTTTATGATTCCACTCACTATCACTCCAAAGGCAATTAGCCATATGAGAGTTGATAAGTTGTAAATCCCACTTAGGAAATTTAATAAAATAAAACAAATATACTGGGATACTCGGTAGGCATGATTTGACCAGGGTTATTTTCCCCATATAAGAGAGAAGCTTGCCCATCCAGCTAGCAATCCTATACAAAATCTTATCAATTAAATTGAATATCTTCTCTACTCAACTTCTCAAAATGTAATGGTATCCCTAGATATTTAATGGGGAAATCCCCAATCACACATTGGAAGATCTCCACAAAGGGATCAAACTCCACAGCCCCCATGTTAATAGGGTTCAATGCACTTTTATTATAGTTAATCCTCATGCCCGATACGTGCTCAAAGCATGTAAGGATCCATTTCAGATTTAAAGCTACCTTACTATCATTCTAGAGGAAAAGGAGGGTATTATCTACATACTGTAGACACGTAACACCTTCCACTATCTCAGGACACGCGCCTCTAACTTGCCTGCGCCCCTTTTACCAACATTCTAGGAAACACATCCACTACCAAATTGAAAAGGAGGGGGGTAGAAAGGAACTCCCTACCTCAAACCCTTTCCTATTAAGAAGAAATCACTTTCAATCCCGTTCACCTTAACCACAACAGAGCCTTTCCTGGTTAAACTTTTCGCCCAACCTAACCATCTAGGGCCTAAACCTCTCAATGCCAGAATTTCATACACAAAATCTAAGTTTACTTTTTCATAAGCTTTCTCATAATCTATCTTAAAAACTAAGCCCTGTCTAGCAGAAGAGTAAACCGCATGCACAATCTCATGAGCAGTTACCACACTCTCCAGAATCTATCTACCCCTAACAAAAGCAGACTGGAAATCAGAATTTAATATCCCAATGATCACAACTAGTCTACTAGTGAGGACCTTAGAGAATATTTTGAAACATCAGTTCAACAAGTTAATTGGTCTGAACTTGTTCATAGTTTTAACTTCATTCTCTTTTGGAATCAATGTAACAATAGCAAAATTCAGCCTGAATAGATCTAAGTCAGCCTCATACCATGCATCAAACATCCTAATTAAATTACCTTTGACCACCTCCCAAAAAACCTGATAAAACATGAATGGTAGTCCATCTGGACCAGGCGCTCCATCAAAGTAAGACAAAAATACAACAATTTTTATTTCCTCTTCAGTAAATCTAGCTTCTAGCCTAGCATTTTCACCCTCAGTCACTTTCTCTTCCTCCCTAAAGAAGTCATCCCTAAGACTAAACTGGGGTCTAGGTTCCCATTCAAACAGTTTTTATAGTACTCCACTGCTATCTTCTGCATCCCAACATGATACAAATTTGGACCTATTCTCTCCTTCCAGAACATGAATTATTTTCTTCCTCCTCTGCTTAGTCGCAGCATTGAAATATGCAGTGTTTCTGTCTCCTTCCATAATTTCTATGTCCCTAGACCTTTGCCTAGCTTTAGTATCATCTACTCTCCAAATCTCAAATAGTTCTCTGAAGATCTCATCCATCCTAACTTTCTCCTCCAGAGAACTCACCTTGCTTAGTTATAAGATCTAACTATCATACTCCAGCATGAGCTCATTCTTGTGCTTCCTGAGGAAAGCTTCTAAATTCCTACGCCAACCTTTAGCTAGTATCCTAAATGTCCTGACCTTATGTTGCCAAATATCAATTGGATTCACACTCTCACAAGTGCTAGTCCAAGCCTTACCTACTAGATCTTTAAAGTTGGGTCTAGTAATTCACCATTTTTCAAATATAAAACTTTCCCGGAATTCTGTTCCACACCAGACTCCCGCATAATAGGAGTATGATCACTTCCAACCCTAGGAAGAGCTTTGGCACTTGCCAGGGGGAAAGCTGCATTAAATTCAGTGGAAACAAAAATCCTATCTATCTTGGACATTATCAAGTTCTCTTGATTGTTTGTCCAAGTGAACATTCTGCCACACATATTAATCTCCAACAGAGACCACATATCCACTCAGATGTTGAACTTATCTACCCACCTAAAATTAACATTCCCATTACTCTTATCTACTTGGGATCTAACCAGATTAAAATCACCCTAAAGATACAGGGGCCAGACCACCCCAAGCATAGCTCATGAATTCCTGTCTACCTTCATCAAAAGCAGGGCCATATACAATAAACCTACTCACCAGCCCCATAGACTTATCTCTATTAACAACATTGACAGAAAAATCTTAATCTCCCAACTGACAATATCAAAAAGGTCTACATCTACACCTACCAGAATACCCCCAGTAGAACCAATGGATGAAACAAAATTACATTCAAAGTTCCTATTAACCATCAGGTTTTTTAAGTAATTTCTAGAAAAAACTACTTTTTTAGTTTCTTGGAAGCCTCCAGTGGCTAGCTTAAGGGGCCAAATAGTATCCTCAATACATTTTTTCCTCCCAAGGGTCATAATCCCCCTAACATTCCAAAAAATGATCTCATTGGAACATGTTTTTGGGGTGCTTGCCTCATCTGGATTTAGTGGCAGAATGCCAAGTACAAGTAAACTTTTCCTCAGTTTCTACCGGCTGATCACCTTCCTCTGGTCCATCCTCCAGATGGCCATTTAACTGTTTACCCTACCTATCTATGTTCTTATCTGAACCCCGAGCCTCATCATGTAATTTTTTCCTAATCTCCACACCCATAGTGTGTGACATGTCTACAATTTCATCAACAAGTATAGCATTAAAATGTTTGGTTTCAGTTATACCTTTCATTGTATGAGTCTCTAGGTTCTTCTTCATTTGGACAAGTTTCACCTTTTCCATCACATGTAGAGAGCTATTGTCCCTAGCACTTCTTCTAGTAGCTTGCACAGGCCCCCAAACTTTCTGTTTCTTCCCTTTCCACCTAGTCTTTCCTTCAGCAGCCTCTTCCATCTGATCATCCTCGTTTACTTCTATTCCCCCAAATTCTGGCATGATATCCTTAGATAATTCCACTGTTCCTTTGTAGTCTTTGTTCCTCCATGGCTCTCCTCCTCAACCACTAATCCTTTCATGTCTAGCTCCAGATCAGTCGGTTCCACCACTTATTGCCACTCAGTGAAGATGAATTTTGTGACTTTCTTCTCACGGTCTTCCCTTGGCATCACAGACCCATAGTCTAGTCCATTTTTTCAACAATGTGTCACAGGAGTAATCTCACCATCTTCAGCAACCACATCTCCACATTCATCCACCTGCTTCTCCATGGGCCCAGCTCTCTGGTGTCCAGCAGAGTCAGAAGAGCTTTTTCCACCCTAAATATCTCCTTGTCTCCTTCAAGAATTATTGTTCATGTTATTGTTGTCACCATTAGCCTCTTGATTCCTATCAGTCTTCATATCACCTTCTATGTCACCATCTCCATTTCCCCCTGCTATTGTCCTCCCCAAAGTTTTTGGTTCTCCCACTTCCTTCAATAGGCACCTCCATAGTCAGTTGTACTTTGAATGTTTTACCTCCAATTTCAAACATCCTCTCAGTAGGGATTTTTGTGGGCTCCCTACATTGAATCTTGACTCTAACATGTTCAAACAAACATTGGAACATCCCCTGCCAATTCAAGTATGTTATCAAACCAAAAGCAGAAGTGCATTGGTCTAAGATAGACCATTCACACCATTTGGGAAGCAGTCCTCTGACTTGGACCCACACATCCACCAGACTCTCCAAAGAGGACCAACTCGTCTTTCTAGACTTCCATTTTCACAGTCGCATCCATTGATGGGAGACCAAAACATGGGTAACCAGCCACCTATTCAACTGAGATATGGGGTGGGAATTTAACTAGGAAAGATTCATCATCAATTTCTCTAATCCACCAAGGTCAGTTGGTCTTGTAGATCCCTGAGAATTCCTAAGACAATTCCTCCTTACTAACTATTCCAGACTCAATGGAAACAATGTCACAACTTTTCAGGTTCCCAATTGAGTTCACACCAAAATCAGACACCTCCAGATGGAAAAAAGCCCAGTACTGGAGCAGCACTCCCTTTGTACTTAGCCATCTGGTGTGGCCTTTTCCTAACTGGGCATGAATCTACGTGGTGCATACCAGATTTCAGATAAAACACCTCTTCCCTTTCTCACACATAGCCCTATGGTGCCCAGGGTCTCCACAGTTATAGCAAGTAACCTGCGGGTAATGGGTGAAATGCTTTGGCTGTTGCACCTTAGCTCCTCCAGTACTACTGCTCCCACCACTTTTTTCTTGATTTTTCCTCTGGTTCTCTCTCTCCACCCGAGGTTTTGATTTTGTACCTTCACCTGGAACCCCTGATTGCCACTAATCTTCCCTTTCTGAAATTGATCATACTTCTGCCCTTGTGCAACATCCCCCTAATTTTCAGCAAACATGGGTGGAGGGTAAGGATATCCACCCGCAAACATCCAAGGGGAGCACCCGGGAATCCACAAGTGAAAGGAGGGGGATAAGCGAATTGCGGCATCCCCCCTTAATCTGACGAGGCCCCTGTCCCTGCTGAGGGGGCGGATATTTCCCCTCACTCTCCCCTTCCCTTGTTTTTGTCTGCCATGGATTTGTTCTTGGAGATTGCCTCGTAATGTTGGGGAACGTAGTAATTTCAAAATTTTCCTACGCACACACAAGATCATGGTGATGCATAGCAATGAGAGGGGAGAGTGTTGTCCACGTACCCTCGTAGACAGAGAGCGGAAGCGTTAGCACAACGCGGTTGATGTAGTCGTACGTCTTCATGATCCGACCGATCAAGTACCGAACGCACGTCACCTCCGAGTTTAGCACACGTTCAGCCCGATGACGTCCCTCGAACTCCGATCCAGCTGAGTGTTGAGGGAGAGTTTTGTCAGCACGACGGCGTGGTGATGATGATGATGTTCTACCGACGCAGGGCTTCGCCTAAGCACCGCTACAATATTATCGAGGTAGACTACGATGGAGGGGGGGCACCGCACATGGCTAAAAGATCAACTGATCAATTGTTGTGTCTCTAGGGTGCCCCCTACCCCCGTATATAAAGGAGCAAGGGGGGTGTGTCCGGTCAGGAGAGGGGGCGCGCCAGGAGGAGTCCTACTCCCACTGGGAGTAGGACTCCCTCCCTTTTACTAGTTGGATTAGGACTTGAGGGGGAAAGAGGAGGGAGAGAGGAAGGAAAGGGGGGCGCCGCCCCCCTCTCCTTGTCCTATTCGGACTAGGGGGGAGGGGCGCGCGGCCCTGCCCTGGCCGCCTCTCATCTCTTCCACTAAGGCCCACTATGGCCCATTAACTTCCCGAGGGGTTCCGGTAACCTCCCGGTACTCCGGTAAAATCCCGATTTCACCCGAAACACTTTCGATATCCAAACATAGGTCTCCAATATATCAATCTTCATGTCTCAACCATTTCGAGACTCCTCGTCATGTCCGTGATCGCATCTGGGACTCCGAACAACCTTCGGTACATCAAAACATATAAACTCATAATATAACTGTCATCAAAACGTTAAGCGTGCGGACCCTACGGGTTCGAGAACTATGTAGACATGACCGAGACACGTCTCCGGTCAATAACCAATAGCGGAACCTGGATGCTCATATTGGCTCCCACATATTCTACGAAGATCTTTATCGGTCAGACCTCATAACAACATACGTTGTTCCCTTTGTCATCGGTATGTTACTTGCCCGAGATTCTATCGTCGGTATCTCAATACCTATTTCAATCTTGTTACTGGCAAGTCTCTTTACTCATTCCGAAATACATCATTCCGCAACTAACTCATTAGTTGCAATGCTTGCAAGGCTTAAGTGATGTGCATTACCGAGAGGGCCCAGAGATACCTCTCCGACAATCGGAGTGATAAATCCTAATCTCGAAATACGCCAAGCCAACAAGTACCTTCGGAGACACCTGTAGAGCACCTTTATAATCACCCAGTTACGCTGTGACGTTTGGTAGCACACAAAGTGTTCCTCTGGTAAACAGGAGTTGCATAATCTCATAGTCATAGGAACATGTATAAGTTATGAAGAAAGCAATAGCAATGTTCTAAATGATCGGGTGCTAAGCTAACGGAATGGGTCAAGTCAATCACATCATTCTCCTAATGATGTGATCCCGTTAATCAAATGACAACCCATGTCAATGGCTAGGAAAATTAACCATCTTTGATCAACGAGCTAGTCAAGTAGAGGCATACTAGTGACATATTGTTTGTCTATGTATTCACACATGTATTATGTTTTCGGTTAATACAATTCTAGCATGAATAATAAACATTTATCATGATATAAGGAAATAAGTAATAACTTTATTATTGCCTCTAGGGCATATTTCCTTCACGTAATCAGGCCCCGGGCCATCTCCCCACTGATATCTAGAATAGCTAAAATCAACAGCCCCCTCTATTTCTTGTCCCCCCGCCCTCACCGGGAAGCAATCTTCAGCTATAATTTTCTTCTCTCGCAGCTTTCCACTCTGTATCCACACCGGCACCTTCATATTGCTAGGGTTCCTTCTTACTGGGGGTTCACGCCTGATGGGTGGGGTGGTTGGAGGGGATGGGGAAAGTGCGTCCTCCCCCCACAGTTGGCCAAAGTGGTCAGCATCCACCTCCTCACACTCACTGACAGGTGACCCCACTATCCAGT
>NC_041392.1:719967385-719972898 GCF_002162155.2 Triticum dicoccoides
GTTTTGAATCCAGCTCTGTCTCTGCAACGCACCTTGAGCTTCAACAATGGTGGTATTGGATCTCCTGCCTCCTAACCACTGTCCACATAGTGCAAACCGCAGGTCCTGGTAGCGTCTCCCTGAAAGCACATTTCACAGGCCTTGGCCAATCTCTCGCAAACTCCGGCTACACAAACAACAAGGGATCTACCCGCTCTGGATGTGGCAGGGTCCAAGTCGGAGCCAGCCCCATCAGACACTCCCACCTTGCCTGACACCTCTCCTTTTGCCCAAACCACAAAATCCATCAGCGGCGAGTCTGGGAATGGTGGCATCCTACCCTCTCCTTTGTCGCCTCGAAGTGGATTGTCCTCCCCAAATTGATCAATTCCTTGTATGTCTGCACTCGGCAAACCTGAGAAAATCTCTCTGGCCTGGATCTCGAGTTCATGTTGCTTTTCGCCTCTGCATCCTACACCGCCTCTCCCTCCACTCCCTTGAGCACAGCGACCACGACAGCAAATCTTCCTGGATCCGCGTCACTTTCTCCCTCCATCGCGCTCCCTGGTCTCCATTAGCACCTCCGGTGGCACCGATGAGATCTGTCGCAGAGCTCTGGCAAAGCCTCGTAGACAAACGGGAGAGGCAGACCCGCTGCTCCCAAATCCTTTCCCTGGGAAGTCTTCGGGAGTAGCGGCCCGTGCCAGCATGGAGGCATATCAGTGGCTGACCGGGTTGTGAGCGGAGGGGAGGTGGTAATGACAGCGAGGAGTGAGGGGACTGGCGCGTGAATGGGAAGCAGAGGGGGGCGTGCTTGTTTCCCAGGTTGTGGAAAACTTGACTCACACATGGTCATGGGTGTAGCTTAGTGATTTGGGGGAAGTGCAGACTAAGCCTCAATCAAATGTGATCAATGGCTCTCTATAGGGGGTGAGGAGGGGTGTGGATTTGTAATCTAGGCCTAGGGTGGTACAATAGAGACTCGCGTGGTAATAGCAGCGTGGTGTGCGGCAAGAACACCGTGATAGAACCAGGACAAAAGTGGTCAAATAGGTGATTAGACAAATGTGGAGGGTGCTTGAAGGTTTTAAGACGACGAGAACATATGTACCACGGTTAGTCACTACAAATGTTAAAGTTCTAGAAATAATGACTAGCCACTAGAGTCTGCAGTTGCAACTTAAATTCAAGGTTCCATAAGCGGAAGGGGGAATTTAATTATAGAAGTTCAATCAGACCATCCAAATTGGAATGCACACATTCTTTAGATCGAACTAGATCATTCAAATTAAACTCATTCCACTAGTATTCATTTGTACCTTCTTTCTTTTCTTTTTAATTTTCCAAATGGGTTATTAACCTCATTAACACTCATGTGGAAAACTGTCTATGAAGTGATAGTGAAGGGGCACATAGAATCCACCGGGCTAATTGGCGCTCTATCTGTATGAGGAAAGAATATGGTGGTATGTAGGTTCCAAATTTGCAGGACATGAATATATGTCTGACTAGGTCTTGGGTTAAGAGATACATAGCAGGAGAGGGCTCTCTGTGGAAGAGAATAGTTGATAGTAAGTATAATAGCAGGAATCCTTTTTTTTGTCCTTTGTTGTTAGGAGAGTCACCCTTCTCAGTTTTGGAAAAGCTTTTAGTGGGCTTTACAAGCTTTGAAGTTAGGATATAAATGGCATGTAGGTAATGGAAGGATTGTGAGATTTTGGGAAGATACCTAGCATGGAAATGCTCCTTTAGCTACCCGATGCTGGGATTTGTATTACTTAGTTCATGAGAAGAATAAAACTATTGTTGAACTATGGGATGGGACTGAGCTTAAATATACATTTAGGAGAGTTTTTTTGATGATCTGATCTGGTTAATATTCTTAGGCTAACTCAATTTAGTGATCATGATGACTCTCTGATTTGGCAATATGATACCAAGGGGGGTTATTCTTCTAAGTCTTTATATGCTATTGTTAATTTTAGGGGGGTGCAGACTTTATACGTACTAGTTGTGTGGAGTATGAAGGTCCTCCCTCCCCAAAAAAGTTCAGGGTTTTATGTGGCTTTTTCTCAAAAATAAAATTATGACTTGTGGCAATCTAAGAAAATGAGCGATGACTAAACCACTAGAATGTGTGCATTGCAAGGAAATAGCGACAATTTATCATCCATTCTTTGAATGCATTGTAGCAAGGCAATTCCGGAATGTGATTGAGTCCATGTTTCATGTTCAGATTGTTGATTTTGAGTCACTTGCAAAACATAGCTTTGTAATAAGAAATGTCTTCCTCTTAATGTAGTCACTTATGTAGTGTTGTGGGGGCCATGGAATTTTAGGAACTCCATCGTATTTAATAGGGTTAGTTGGATGTCGATGAAATAAGTGATGTGGATGATCCTGAGGGATTGGACAAAGCCTTTCCAGGATCTGCTAAATGTAGTAGTAACGGAATTTCAGGCCTGGATATGGATTTGCACTGGAACCAGATTGACTCACTGCAAAGGGTGGCTGGACAGATTTCTTGTAAGAAAGCAGTTGGGAAGGCGGCGCATGTAGGCAAAACCATATTGGAATACCAGCAAAAGCATCCTAAAGAAGAGGATTTGATCCATGTCGTTTTTTTGCTTTATTTTTTTGAGAATTTTTTTCTGGCCTTTGCTGATTGCCTACGCAGCACCGTTTGGGGTTTCTGTTAACTCCTGTAATAGTGGTAGTTTGCTGGGGCTTGAGCAAACTATTTTTAGTTTGAGGTTTGGGTAGAGTGAGCAGGATTTTCTAATGAAGATTATGATCGTGGTTATGAACTGGAGAGCTCAGTTTGTATTAAGCCTAAATACGAATTTTCTTGCTTAGTTGTTCACTGAGTTGACTATTAGCTGGGCACCTTGTCCCAGGCGGGTCAAGAAGGTGCATGGGGGGACAAGGTGCTCTGTTTCCTCTTCCATTGATTTAAAAATCCTATCACGACACTAATTTTGGAACGAAGGGAGTACATTTTTCTTATTTCTATACTTACAGCTTGCACCGAAGTATTTCTATTTGTGAGAAACAGTAGGCCCTGCTTCTAACGGCCTGTCAAATACCCCCAAAAGTTACCCTTCAAAATAAGTGAGAATCAAGTCGAAATAGGACAAGCCATAGACATTATTGTTCCAGTGCCTGTCGAAGGCAGCTACAGCATCCATCCATAATTAACAAACAGATTAATAAGGATATAGAAAAAAACGAAGTAAAAATAGAGCTCCCAGCGAAGAACATACAGATTGGTCTCTCATCTGATCAGCAAGGAAGGGCCTTCTTCTAGCCTAGATAACCAAAACGGTAACACTCACTCTCTTCAACGACAGTTACTGATCCACGACGCAACAGTCTCTAAGGCCGCGACTAGGGTTTGTTGCCCGGAATTGCTGCCCTGGACGCCGGCTTCAGACGAGGGACAGACTCAATGCGACATCGCACTAGGCGAACGGGGGCGGACTGGGGTCTTGGATGGGCTCACCCTGCACAGTCCGGAACAAGGAAACAGTTGAGTACATCGCCATAAATCAGCTTTACAAGTAACAATGATTCGAAACATGCATAAAAAGCAAGTGCTTGCCTGACAGGAAGCGAGCCAAGAAGCATGCCACTACAGTTCAGGGCCAAAATTGCTCCTTCTGCCTATATGTACAAATAAAAGAAAAAGGTCAAAAGTGCTAGACAAGACTGTAAGGCCAACAAAAACATAACATATGGTACATAGAAAACATAGCAATTATGTAGAAAGCTTTCAATCAAGCAGTTGTGACAATATGCTGACACCCAAACGAAACCAATAGAATTTTTTGCAAGGAACAACATTAAAATAAGCAACAATATACCAAGGAGAACATTATAATTAATAAGTAATGAATCTTTAATGTGTCATGCTTACAAGAAATGTATTGTGCAACTGGGTAGAAGATGGCTCACGTTTGAACATAGCAAGAGTAACAACAAACTACTCCCTCCGCCCCATAATATAAGATCTTATTACATCCAATATGTAAGATCTTATATTTTGGGACAGAGGGAGTATGAATCAATCATACTATTATAACCAAACTTGATCAGCTAAGATATACTGTACTGATTAATTACATCAGACCAAGCTTCTACCATATGGATCTATGAAAGCTTTCTACTTTTATCCCAACTTCTGAAACTTTCCAAGTGACTAGACTAATACTATGAACAAGTAGAAAAGTGGAAGCAGCACTAGAATAACAAAATCCTCAACACCCCCCAATTCCAAATAGATGAAACATTGTTGTTACTTTTGTACAAAATACTTGAGTAAAACATTATACAAGATTATATTGTGAAACTACTTTTATGAAAAATGCAATGATAACAATTCTGCATAACTAACATAAATACTAGTTGTCAATGATAATCAAATTTGAATGCATGCTTTCTAAAGCATAGTCTATTTGGGACTTAGGCAGTACAAGATTATGGCAACTTAGTGCAAAGAAAACGGGGATCAATCAACTTATAGCAAGATTGGTAATTGGGCAATTAAACCAGTAACACAAGAAATATAATAGACGAAGGGGTTTCTTTTAACAAATATTTCACTATGGACAAAATGTTTGAAACAGGTGGGACAGTATCACATTTTGAATTGAAATATTTAATAGGAGAAATCAGGGAAATGTTGGTTG
This sequence comes from Triticum dicoccoides, assembly GCF_002162155.2. Taxonomy (NCBI): domain Eukaryota; kingdom Viridiplantae; phylum Streptophyta; class Magnoliopsida; order Poales; family Poaceae; genus Triticum; species Triticum dicoccoides. Next base: position 719,972,053 of record NC_041392.1, read on the forward strand.
ACATGTAAGGAACTGCATGCGTGTAAGGAAGATTACAAAAAAAAATACCAAACTCGCAAAAGAAAAGGTTTAGGCGAAACTTGACCTGTGATCATTTCCACCGTTTCCACCCAACTAACATAAATAGTTTTTATTAACCATTAGTTGTCAATGATAGGGAACTTTAGCTGCTCTTTCTAAAGCACCATCTATTTTGGGGCTTAGGTGGTGGCATAGAAGATTATGATAGCTTGGTGCAAAGAATATGGAAATAAATCATATAAACCGATAGAACAGTTAACTGGCCGAATAATCCCTGCTTCGTGGTCAACCGAGTATCCAATTAACTGGCCAGTTCGCCTATTAACCCCCTACTCGCTAGCCAACCGAGCAATTACCAGTTAACGATTTCCTGAACATTGTCAATCAGCTTATGGCAAGATTGGTAGCTGGGTAATTAAAGCAACGGAGAGATATCCTAGACTAAAGGGTTACTTTTAACTATAATTTAACTATCAAAAAAGTGTTTGAAACAGGTGGGACAGTATCACATTTTACATTTTGAAAGATCTAGTGGGGAGAAATCAAATAGATGTGGTTGAAATTTAAGCAAAAGTTTTTAAAAACATTGAAATCGCAAATGAGAATGTGCAGGCAGAACTGAGGTAATGTTACACCGTATAGTACACATCACTCGGTTTCTACGGGTGCCTTTATAGGTAAGTTTATGTCCGTGCAGTTTTTTGTCTTCTTCTAAAGAAAAAGATCAAATGATGACGGCAACAGAAATTTACTGGTCAATTTCATGATCTGTCAGAAACTTTGCAGTTTGGGTGTGAATCCAGTAGTTAGTCAATCATACACCTC
>NC_041392.1:719973226-719974211 GCF_002162155.2 Triticum dicoccoides
GGGGGGTGAGAACTTTCTAGAACAAGCTCAAGCTTTTCCCTAATGACAGTTCTTGGTTCATGAAGTCTGATACAACATATTTTTACAAATTTTGGATGGGACTTGCCCCCACCTAGAGACCTTGGTTAAGAAAAAAAATGCATTCTGATCCCACTTCATGATGTTCTGCTGTTGCTATTTGGTTAAATATGCAGCCTATAGTGCAGATGAAGGGAATAACGTAGAATATACTAGTGGGGATTAAAACGAAACTAGTGGAGCATGTTGTGTGTGACTTATGAGAGGCGCCCATTGTGGAATGACGAATAAACAGATTTAGCAGTAAGCATATGACCACACCTTCTCCATCGAGAGGCGCCCCACGCTCCCACGCTCCTGCGTCCTAGCTCGCGCCAGCGCCCACCTGGGCCCTGTCGCCCATCGCCCTGCCCTTCGACAGCGGCCACTCCGGCCCGGTCATCCACCTTCAGCCCCCATGGCCACCCCACGCCCATCCTGTGGCTGTGCCCGCGCTGACCACCGGCTCGACAACAACCCTTCATTTGCGGAGTCAGGCGGCCGGCTCCCTCCTTCTCCGCCGTCGTACCACGAGATCCTCAGCGGCGACCGCCACGCGCACCCAACTCCCCTCCCGTGTCTCGCGTCTCCTGGACGATGGCCGCCACGCATCCTGGTGACAGGTCGGATATCCACCACGACACGAACGCCAGCGTGGAGGAGCCACCCGCCGCACCTTGGGTGAAGGTGTGTGGCCGCAAGCGCCCGTGGAGCTCCCACCAACATCGCCAGCCGGGCTCCTCACTCCGCCTTCCGTCCAAGCCTCCCATCCACAAGGATGCTTGCCCATGATGGTTCAGTACGAGCTACCCGCTCGTCGAATGTCACCGAGACATCCGCTGCCAGTGTCGCTGTTTCTATGGCCACGTTGCCAAAGAATGCACCCGGCGGCACTGCCAGACCCCCCGGCTGCCCTTCCGCAAGCCCC
>NC_041392.1:719974461-719984251 GCF_002162155.2 Triticum dicoccoides
CTGCTGCGTTCTTCCTGTCCCTTAGTGGCTGACGCTGAGAGCTCCGCCAGGTCTGCATCTCCCAGATCATGGTCGGTCTCACTCTCTCCCGGCTCTTTGGCTTCTTGGCCCTCCGTGGCCGCTGCCCCTTCATTGTGTTCGTCTGGAACCTCTAGTGCGCGCCACGTTCCTATGGATCCTCGAGCTCTCTGGCCACACCCTTGTCCGGCCACCGCACTCTGCCGCCAAGTGGGGGCCTTTGATTCGTACCGTGCACAGGCGAGATGTGCGGGGCGAAACAGGCCCTGGAGCAGCGGGCACTCCTTGTCACCCTCGCAGGACACCGCTCTCATGTTTCATGCGCTGAGGTGGCCGTTGGTCTCGTCGCCAAGTTAGGGCTCGCCGCCGTCGACTTCTCCATGCACCGCCACCTACCGAAGGACTTACTCATCAAGTTCTCGCGCCCTGAGCTATGTGCCCATGTCGCTCGGGGCGTCATACGCTCCAAGCGCTTCCGGCTGCTCCTCCACCCCTGTAGCCGTTCGTCGGGGGCCGAGCCTGTTGAACTCGGCTTTCGTGTCGACCTGCAGATTACCGCAATCCCTGATCATGCCTGGTTCAAATCATTGGCGGATACCTTGCTAGCTCCATTCCGCGAGGTCGAATGCCTTACCCCCGAGACTCGTTCCGGCGCGGACCAGTTGGCGTTTTGGCTCTCCGCTTGGACGACCAACCCAGACATTATCCCCGCCGATACTGACCTGCTACTTCCAATTCCGGACGCCGTCGACGACGATGCCAACCCTAACCAGGCTGATCACTTCACCCGGCACATAATTCGCCACCCCGTCAAGATCTTTGCCGCCTACAACACCGATTTTCGGCTTCCATCTCAGTCTCCGCCGCCTCCGCCACCGTCCGGTCACAACAACGACATGGCCAGCAGCGGCTCTCCCCCCTGTCGGACACCTAACCTCGCCGCCACGACTTCCCGCAGAGATCCGGGAATGGCGCGCTAGTTTCCGTCATGGCTCCTCTGCGAGCGGTCGTGTAGATTGTCGGTATCACAATGGGAGCCCGCCGCTTTGTTTGGACTGGTGCGACATCCTCGTGTCCCACACGCTGACCGCGCCACCTGCCACGCGTGGACCAGTATGTTGCGGCTACCTGTCCACCAGCCTTCTGACGTCGTCCTGACCTACCCGCTCGAACCCTAGTTCAACCCGCGGACCAACTGGCGGCTCCTGTGCGTGCTGGCTCGCCCGCTAGCGGGCCCCCGCCTGAAAAATTGTTGCTTTTGTGGGGTCACCTCTGACCAGCCCGGCTCCATGCCGCTAGTGGATATCGTGAATTTCTGCTCCAGATCCCCCGGCCACCAATCTCCAACTAAGCGCGGACCCGCTTCGCTTGTTGTAGATTCCCACTCTCCCTCGTCGGACCCAGCTATCTCACCCTCGCTACCCGCTGCTCCGGACCATCCTGCGGTCGACATCCGTCCCTCTCCCATGGCGCTTCGTCAGGCAGGGCCTGCGCTCGTGAATCACGAGGCTTCATTGCCCTTGACGCTGTCGAACACGCCCCTTCATTCGGTGCCATGCCTATTGGCACCCTCGACGGCCCCGCAGCCTGGCCAGCGGGACAATAGCCTGTTGGTGAACCCCACATCCCCATCCCTTGACATGGCCGCGCCATGCTTCTCCGCCGCCTTGGTCTTCTACGTGATGATGAGGCGCTTACTCCCGAAATCCTCACCAAGTACGCAAAGCTGTTCAACAGGCCCCTCGCCGCCGACACTATGCAGGCCCTGGCTAACTTCTACGGCTGGAACATGCTGGCTCACCCGCTACTTGGCAATGTCAGCGTCTCTCCGGTTGTTGGGTGCCTCGTCGCGGTCTAGTTGCTAGTGTTGTTACTATGTCCCTATTCGGTCTTTATGGATTGCAACCTTCGTGTTATTTTCTAGAATGTACGCAGATTAAACTACCCCACAAAGCACTCTGCTGTTCGGTCGGTCATCACCACGGTGCGGCCCTCCATTGTTTGTTTACATGAGTCTAAGCCTTCAGTGGTCTCGTCCTCTCTTGTCTCTGACACCCTACGCTCTGACTTCTCTGGCTTCTACTCCCTGCCGGTGGACGAGACTCGCGGGGCATCATCCTTGCTTGGTGCCCTTTTGAGATCTCCTTAATGAGTTGCATGAATTCCAGGCCTCTCAGATCGGCCCTTGGATCGTGGGTGGCGACTTCAACATGATTGCGACGGAAGCTGGCAAGAAAATGACAGGCTCCACCATTGTGCAATGCGCCGATTCCATAGTTTCATGGCCAACGAGGAACTGTGCTACCTCTACCTCCATGGCCAGTGATACACCTACTCTAGTGAGAGGGACCCCCCTGACACACACACACTCATGCGCATCAATCATGTCCTTACCCCCACCGAGTTGGGAGCTGTTGCACCCGCACTGTATCATGTGTTGCTTGTCTTCCGCCACCTCCGACCACGCCCGCTACTCGTGAATTGCACCCCGCACTCTCCAGGGCCCAAGCGCTTCCACCTTGAGCGTTTCCGGCCTACTATCGATGGGTATCATCAAGTGGTGGCCGACGCTTGGCTCACTGCCCCATCCGACCCAGGCCCATTTTGTCGCCTATTCGCGCATCTTGAAGCCACTGCCAGACGCCTACGAAGCTGGAGTGCCCGCTCCATCGGCCATGTCGCGCTCCAACTATCGACTTCCCGCGAGCTCATCGCGTGGTTCGACGCGGCGCGGGACTTCTGACCACTTTCCCTGGGGCTCGCCTCCCTGGATAGATCCATCGTGCGGCAGCACAAGCGCCTCTCTATGCTACGCACCAGCGACACAGACACGACGTCTCTTTGCTTGCACGCTGCCCACCGCAAGCAAAAGTATCAGATCCTTGAACTGCGCATCGATGACACTGTCATTACAGATCTTGAGGGCATGGCCAAGGCCGCTTACTCTCACTTCTCGCTCCTGTTGGGGATGTCGGATCCCCATTTCACCACCATCGCCCTCGACACGATTGACCAGCACCCCTTCGACCTCTCCTCCCTTGAGCTCCCTTTCACCAATGCCGAGGTTTCGCACGCGATGTCCTCACTGCGTAAGGGCAAAGCGCCAGGCCCAGACAGTTTCACGACAGAGTTCCTTTGCGCCTCCTGGGACGTGATAAAGGGCGACATCATGGAGGCCTTCCACAAACTCCACCTTCTCAATGGTCGCGGTTTTCACAAATTGAATGAGGCTTTCATCACCCTCCTCCCTAAGTCTCTTGGTGCCACTGCCCTGTCGAAATTTTGTCCGATTAGTCTCATTCACTTGATTGCCAAGCTGTTCGCCAAGGTCTTCTCGCTCTGGCTCGCCCCTCATGTCTGCACGAGATGGTCTCCACTAATCAGAGTGCCTACTTCACCGACCGTAGCATCGATGACAATTTCCTTTTGGTCTAGCAGATGGCCCGACAGCTCCAAAATCTGCGCAAGCAGCGTGTCCTCCTGAAGCTCCATATTGCGCAAGCCTTCGACTCCTTCTCCTATCTGTTCTGGCTCGATGTTCTGCAACACTTTGACTTTGGCCAATGCTGGACCAACTGGGTGTGCATGCTACTATCCACTGCTAGCACGCGCCTGCTCATCAACGGATTGCCAGGACCGCAGGTCTACCACTGCAAAGGGCTGCGTCAAGGCGACCCCATCTCCCTTATGCTCTTCGTCATTGTGATCCACTTCTGGATCAACTGTTCTAGAAAGCTATGGACCTCGGCATCATGAAGCGCCTCACGAACAGGCACATGGCCTCTAGCATGTCCCTCTATGCCGACGATGTCGTCCTTTCCTTCCACCCTGACAAGACGGACCTAGCCGCTGTCGTCCAGCTGCTCAAGATCTTTGGTGCAGCATCCGGTCGCCAGACCAACCCGGCGAAGTGTTCGGCGTTGCACATCCAATGCATGCCCGCCCACCACGAGTCCATCTCCGCTCACTTCACGTGCCCGATCCTCGAGTTCCCCATGTGATACCTTGGGCTCCCTCTTTCGATCCGCAAGGCCTCCGCCTCTGCATTTCAGCCCTACGTCGACAAGTTGGAGAAGAAGCTCTCCCCTGGTGGGCATCGATGCTTCCCACGGGCAAGCGTCTTGCTCTCATGAGGCACGTCTTTTGCACCATGCAAACCCATATACTCATTGCTATGGTGTTACACCCTTCGATCCTCAGACAGATCAACTGCTTGGTTCACGCATTCCTCTGGCGCGGCCACAAGATTGCCAACGAAGGGCATTCTCCCGCGAGCTGGGGCCGTGTCTGACACCCGATTGCCTTCGGCGGCTTGGGCATCCGGGACCTGCAGCGGTCTGGCCACACGCTTCAAGCGAGTTGGCTCTGGCTGCGCAAGGCCGACCCCTCCAGGCCTTGGCAGCACCTTCACATACTCTACGCGCCCGAGGTTCACTCGATTTTCCGGGCATCCATAAGTTGGGAACTAGGTGACGAATCAATTTGCCTCTTTTCGGATGACCATTCACTACAAGGCAACTCCATTGTCGAGATTGCCCCTCTACTTCATGCCATGGTTATGAGCCGGCGGCGCAGGCACTGCATCGTCCGCGATGGCCTCCAAAACCGTTCTTGGATCGACGACATCCACGGAACCCTTGGCCCCGAGGCCTTGTCTAGTACGTCCTGCTTTGGGTTCACCTTCGAGACCTCTCTCTCTCTCTTGGATGTGCCAGATTGAATCTCTTGGCGATGGACCGTGTCGGGCTCATACTCTGCTAGACCTTGCTATCAGGCGCTATTCTCCGGTTCGACCATTGAGCCGGCCTGGCTGCTTACCTGGAAGACATGGGCGCCCCTAAGAGTCAAGATATTCATATGTCTGGCTTACCAGGGCCAATGTTGGACCGCCGATAGGCTAGCACGCTGTGGCCTTGCTCACGCGCCTGTCTGCTTGTTGTGCGACCAAGAGCTGGAGACCATGCAACATTTTCTCGCCGGCTGCCCTTTCTCGTGACAAGTTTGGCATGACATCCTATCATGGTGCCATGCCACAGCCACCGTTCGCACCTTGGACTGCGAGTTCTGCTGGTGGTTTGACGCATCCATCCATGACTCTTCGGCCGCCACTCGTCGTGGGCTTGCCACCATAATCATCCTCACCGCCTGGAGACTTTGGAAGCACCGCAACGACTGCATATTCACCGGCGGCACCTCCTCTGCCACCAGACTCACTGATTGCATCAAGGAAGACGACCGCAATTGGGCGTGCGCCTGGGCCAAGGGGCTTGGCCAACTGATCAGCGAGACGTAGGTTCTTAGTTTCCAGGTCACGCATACCCTCCCACCGCGCTCGTGTAATTCTCACTCACACCCTAGACCGCGCACGTGCTTGTGAGATTACCCCTGTAATAGTCACATTCTACTCCTACTATCAATACAATGATACACAAGTCTTTTGCGTATTCACGACTTGTATGAGATGGCTGCTGCTTGCGAGAAGATTCAGCACTTTTGCTGAAGCAAAAATGTCCTTGAGTTTCAAATCATAAAGCAAGCAGTTTGCTGCATGCTTTGCAGAATGGTTTCATAATTCAGATTGTATGGAATTTTGTGCATTCTTAGTGTTATTTTAAAGCAGCTTTCCAGATTGTTATCATGACAAGAAGTTGAAGTAATGTTGTTAGTATGCACCAAAGGCCAAAATGTTTAGCCACTCTACAATTTATCTGATGTTTTCTGTAAGAACAGATATCATGTTTCTAATAATGGAAAACGGAAGATATGTGTGTAGGAATTATCACAGGAATGGTCAGATGTTTGGCAACTAATATCTGATGTTATTTGTAAGAACAGACATTGTGTTTCTGATTATTTACATATATATAAATTGGAAGCCGTTGCAAAGGAATGATCAAATGTAATACAAAGAAAAGGAGAAAATAATGTGTGGAGCAATGCAAATGTCAAAGGATGGTCAAATTAAGTTTGACTGTGAAAATAACACTTCTATAAAATAAAATAGTGTAGCAGATGGATAATTGCAAACACAAAGATCTCCTTAGTTCTATCTTTGCAGTTTTTTATCATGCAAGAAAATAAATACAGTTATTGGATTAGAAGGAAAATCTGCTATTTATCTCTGCTATCCACTCCTAGGAAACTAGCAGCATTTAGAAGGTCAAACAATACATTCTTGATAACTTATGGTAAATTTGAGTACAGTATCAAGCTTTGCTTACCTGAACAAACTCAACAAAGGCAATGCACGTGGCATGCACGTAATCACCAAGCAGCCTCAGTCGAGCAACCTAATTGGAAAGGGAAGGTACCGATCTCTTGAGGGAATGACTCATTTAGTCATATAAAAACATGTGTTGAGGATGATAAAAGCATTTGAAAATACCTCCCCACAAATTCCCTCAAAGAAATTCTTCACAACATCCTCTGGAACCTACATGTTCATGAAAGGATAACTTAGAAAGCAGAAAGATGCAATACAATCACCATATCAAACTCCGTGAGAAATCACCAAAAGAACAACACAAGGATGTCTGGATTTATCGTCTCAAATTGTCCTTTGGCTTACTTATTTTAACTTTATTCTAGATCATAATTGAAATGGATACTGCTACAAAATAAGAAATGAAGTAACACCTCCCTAAATATTAACTTGGGAGTATTGGTACATTACACTTACAAAAAGAGACCTACATTATTATAAAAGGGGATATCAAAACAAAAGAAATCTGGTAGACACATAAACTAAGATATCCATTCCGATTAAGATCTAAATATCGACCCCCTATTGTAGGACATATGACTGAAATTTGTATGCAAGTCTGGAAGAACAATCTGCTTTAGTAACAAGTCTCACTTTGCCTGGTTTTCAAACCGTATGATGTAATGTATCATGTGGTATTGAACGAATTGCTTTAAAATTAGCAATAGCTAGCGGTAACCCATGACCCATCATAATGGGTCGTCTTTGTGTACATTCGTTCAAGGAAAGGGGTTTCAGTACCAGCTAATTCCAGGTACCTAATACCATACCAGGTTACTAAGTTACAATCACAAAACACCAACAGAACAAGCTAGTCCTAACTGATCACCAGAAAGGAAAGAATACAACTCGCATTTTTGCAGGCTTTCATGATAGATATGATTATAATTTACTTGTTCAGTTATAAGCGTAACAGAAGTGAAAGACAGGGCAGCATACATTTTTGTCAATGTTAGTACAGTACACAGTCCTGGATACCATTTCTTTCTCATCCTCCGTCTGCACAAAAAGGAGAGCAGATTCAGGCTAATATTATTATACAGCTCAGAAATCACCTAATTGTAGGATGTAAATTTGCAGAAAACTATGTGACTAAATATGTTTACTTACTCGAGGAAGAAATTTGGGGTTCACAGGCAAAATTGCAGTCTTAGATGGCAGAACTCTGACAGGATAAAAACCAAGAATGGTTCCACCAAGTGTTAGAGCTGCTCTTGCACCGACTGCAGAAAAAGCGGAAATTCATCAAGGATTGCTTCTTACAACATAAGAGTTATGAAATTGCAATTTACGTGTTGAAGATACTACCATCATCGGCAAACTCGATAAAAGCAAAACGCATCACTGAGTTTGGATCACCACAGATACGGCAATCTACCACCTACAAGTGCAAAAGATGGTTATAAGATTACTAAGCCCCAACAATGACGTAAACAAGCAAGTATCCAATATTGCCTATATATAGTAACTACTTAAAGCGGGGGCATATCCAGGAATTTCAGGATTGGGGTGTATTTATGCCACAGTTATTTACGCCACATCGCTTTAAACTCGGTGTATAGGGATATAACACCTGTTTATAGGGATATATAACGCCTGTTTCGTCGAAGATACTAATTCCCATCAATTGATGATTATGGCAATTAGGATAGGACGTTCCAGATTGACTGAAACCAAATATCTGATACATCAGTAACACTTAAGCAGGTTATGTCTTTACGGGAGCTTAAAAAAACAGAAGACGCAGGAGATCCTGGTAACAGCGGACGTGGACTCAGATAATTTAAGTACCAAAAGCTGGTGCAAGCACCTGACCGAAGGGATGTGCATGAAAATTGGTGCAACATAAGACGATCTCTCTGTCAATACTCCAAAGGCTGCTGGCACAAAATATTAGAAACTTGGTAGTGGTTGGGTTATTTAAATGAGGATTGTTTGGTTTTCATCAATTTAGTTGGATTTCTGAGATGAATGAACAAATGGTGCCTCGCCTTTATTGGCAGCAGGTACAGGTGTGCAAGTGCTGGTTTGTAACTGATAACTTATAACTAACTAACAGGGATAACCAAACTATACTAATAGATAAGAGTAGGAACAACGGTTAGGCCATATTCCTATTGGGTTTGGACAAGTTATCTCTTATGCCAAGGATCAAAGAGGATTAGCGGAATAACTAAATAACTAATTAGAAAATAATGGAATTATACATATGTTAAACGAGTCAAAACTCCGGGGAGTGGCACCCACAGGTGAATTACCATCACATTTATTTGATGTCATATTTGTACAACTGTAGTCATATAGTACGAACCCATACTTGCTGTGTGCCACAAAGTACAAACAAAAATGCTTCCAACATGCTGGATTCAAGATATATCAACATATATGAACTCATCCTAGATACTTGTTAAGATGATGCATTCGACTTACAGCAGTTCTGTCATGCAATATTTTAAGCCATTAAAAGCAGATCGCTTATTTTATTTCAAGACATAAAAAAGGATATTCACAACAAATATTTTTAATAGTAAGGAGTCTAAGAGCATACTTGACCACAGTTTGAGAAAACCTCAGCAAGCTTCTGTTCAGTGACCTGCAAATTGATGGGGTCAGTCAATTAAGAAGAATCCTGAAAAGAAGAAACTAATGCGACAGCTCAATTCTCTTTGATATTCTCACATGTTGATCAATGTCTGAGACATAGACAGTTCGCCGTACACTATCCTCCCTGTCAGTTCTCCTTGGCCGGACTCCCAACCTACGTCTCCCCTGGTTGAAGCCATTCCTTCTCTGTAACCACAAGACCAATGCAGCTGATCAATATAACCGAGAAAGAAGTGGTGCCCCTGCTTAAAACCCAAATATGGTGAAATATAGAATCAGCATTGACAAACAAATTCATGTGAAAAAACTAACAACAACTGAAAAGCAAACGGATATAAAGCCAACCACACGATCGAATCCAGTAAAAAGGATAAGAGGCGAGAAGAAATTGATCGATCTATGAGGAAAATCCGTTCACCAAAGTAAGGATGGCGACATCCAAAATTGGTGGTGCTAATATTAAGGGGCTGTTTGGATTGTGCCCCATCTAGCCCCACCAATTTTTTGGTATGACCAATGTGAGGGCATGACCAAAATTTTGGTAAGTGATCATTGTTTGGATTGTAGCCGTCCATGTTTTGGCCCTTGCACTGTGGAGTAGCATGCTTGCATGCATTGTGAGGACCCACAGATTAAACTACAGCCAGCATGCAGCAGATACTAATAAAATAAAGGGATAGTTACCTGGGACCCAACGAGACAGAGAGTGCAGGGTGCGATGCCAAAATTTTGGCGGAGCTTTTCGCCGCCCTCAACTCGCCCGTGAGTTGGCTAAGTTTACATTGGCGTCTCGCGGGCGCGCTGGGCGTGCCAATTGTTTGGTAGTGATCCAAACGGGCACCAAATTTTACGGGCTTGCCAACTTTTTGGTCGGGCTGGTTTTGGTCGAGATCCAAACAGCCCCTA
>NC_041392.1:719984261-719987365 GCF_002162155.2 Triticum dicoccoides
AGAGAGAGAGAGAGAGAGAGAGAGAGAGAGAGAGAGAGAGAGAGAGAGAGATCAAAAAACCCAAACCCATCAACATCACCGTAAACCTCAAATCTGATCGACTGATGATCTGGCCACAAGGCGTCGCCACTCCAATCTGAGCGCCACGGGAAACAAATCGAGAAACCGAGGCAATTCGGCGCGCTTACCCGTCGATTGGGCTGGCCGTTGGCGGATCCGTCGCTGCTGGAGTCTCTGCCCGCGCCACCGACCACCTGCATCACGTGCATCTGCTGATGCTGGAACGCGTGGTGGGGCGCATAGTAGTCGATCGCGGGCGAGTCGAAGACGGGCGCGTCCGCCGACAAGCGGCGGGCGCCGCCCCCCTGCTGGCGGCGGGAGAGCGGCACGAACTCCTCCGCGGAGGGGTTCAGCTTCTTGAACAGCTCCTCGAGCTTCCTCACGTCGCTCTTGTACTCCCTGACCTCGTCCTCCCTGGCCGCCGCCGCATCGGCCCTCTCCGGCACGGCGTCGGCGCGGATCGGGCCCTCGGCCGCCGCGACAACCATTTCCGCCCGGCGACGAATCTCACCGCCGATCGCGCCCCGGCACTAGCGGCCCGTGAACTGGCGAGGAAATCGAATCGTGGAGGACGGAGTCCGGCGTGGGGTTGGGTTTTTATTATTCGGGAGAGTTTTTTTGCAGTTTGACCGAACGACTCTCCTCTCCAGCCCTTGGATCGTGATCCGGAACCAATCGCAGCCCCTCCTCTTAAGTTTTATCAGCGCTGACCGGATCCCCTCATCGCTCTCCTCACCGTGACTCTCGCACCGCAGGTCGTGATCCGGACGGCCGCTTCCACCGGCCCTGCACTGCCGACTGCCTTGAGCAAAAGTGCTATGAAACATTTGCCTCCGTGAACTTTCCTCACTGTTTTCTCAGTAATGGCACTGGAGCTCTGACTCACAGCCTGATGAAATCACAACGTGCATCGCCTGCGGCGGCGGCGTCCGCGAGACTTGCTACGACAGCTGCAAGATCTTCGTCGAGGGCGAGGAGGACGACTATGGCGATGCCCTACTGCAACGAGAACGGCCTCATCGGATGCCCTGTCTGCTGCTGCTGCTCGTGCTCTGTTTTTTATAGGCTAAAGTTCTCCTACTGTTTTTGATCACTTCTACTTTGTACAGTGTGAAGAGAATTTACAGAAGAATTCTATCCGGCAAGAGATTTTGCTTAGGCTCCTAATAATTTCCTCCCTGCCTAGTAAGTTCTGTTGTAGATCAGATTTTTGTTGGTCAGAGTGAATAGAGCCATATGAATTTAGTACTCAGCCTGTGTTCATGCTGTAGAACTACCGGAACAGACTGAATACAGTCATATAAATTTAGCTTCAGAATTTGACCTGAAGCTGCCTTCAACGTGTAATATCTGCTTCAACATTCGACGTGGGCAGAACGTTCAGAAAACAGCCTGTGTGAAGAGCATTTACAGACGACTTTTAACCAGAAAAGAGGGTTTGCTTGGGCTCCTTTTTTTTCTCCCTAATAAGCTCTGTTGTAGATCGTGACGTCAATTTTTGTTGGCGGAGAGTGAATATAGCCATCTAAACTTTATCCAGAAAGAGGTTTTGCTCCTATTTTTTTCTCTCTCTCTCCCTAATAAGTTCTGTTGTAGATCGATGAGGTCAAATTTTGTTGATGGAGAGTGAATATAGCCATCTAAATTTAGTACTCACTACTCAGCCAAGCATTTCTCCTTGAGGTGCCATGCATATTAAACCATGCAAAAAGTTTGAACATATGTTGCCCATATTAACCATGTCCATATCCTGTTTTATTTGTTGAAAAAGTACCTTCGGAACTTCTATGTAAATAAGACGATAATGTCCGCACCGCATACCTGATAATTTAGGTGCAAATGCCGCGGTATTTTTGGACCCGAGATAAAAGTTGTTGAAAACATACACACGGTAAATTCTTTGTAAGTCGTATGGTAATATACGTACCACATATACCTGATAATATAGGTACAAACATTGTGGTAACTTTGACCGTTGCGAAGGAGATTTTTGAAAAGATACCCTAGTAAATTTTATGTAAATAGTATGATAATATACGAACCACAAACATGATAACTTAGGTGCAAACACTGACGGAGCTCCCCGGTGGGCAGGGTGTGGCGCCTGCCATACCTTAATTTTGAGCAAAAAACATTTAATACTACTATGCATCGATCGCTAGCAGAATACGAGCTGTTAATACGTGATGGGCCCGATGCAGAGAGCGACCTGATGGGCCAACAGCCGAGGCCCGAGGCAGCCAGCCAGGTTCGTTCGAGGCTTCGAGCGTCCACGCGAGCTGAGACACAACGCACTCGAGTACTCTGTAGTCAACTACTCTGTTCTTTTCTCTCCACACCCTAATCCCTAAGCTAGCGCGGCGGCAACGGCTGGCCAGGTCGCCCGGAGCGGGCGGGGCAGGCAACGGCGGTTCAGCCAACGGCAGGGTAGGCAACGACGGCGACAGTCTGGGGGGCTAGAGGGCGGCAGCACCGCGGCAGCGGCGCTCTGGGCGTAAGCGGCGTCTCCAGCCGGGGCCTAGGCAGTAGGCACCTAGCAGCAGCAACTGCAGTCCGGCCTTCCGGCCACTTCTCAGTCCAGGTTGCCCAAAGATGGAAAGGAAGAGGAAGGGGATAGGAAATCCAAAGGAAAGGGGAGGAGGTGATTTTTGAACTTTCCTGAAATTTTGTAGCAAATTTTAATAGTAGCTTGAAGCCTCAAATTCAAGCAGTGGTGAGATGCCGACGGGAAGAGGGAAAATCAAGAAACATCCTTGGTCAGACCTGAAGATACAAGATGGAGTTCTCATTACACAACCTTATCTCGCATTGAATCAACGTGGGATGCAGTCAAGGTTTTGGGTATTGTTGAGGATGATGTGCGTGTTCCATGTACGGCAGGAGGTTTGGTTTATCAAATGAAGACTTTTAGCTTTGTGTTCATCCTGAAGATGATGCTAAAAATCCTTCGCATGACAAATGATTTGTTTCTTCTATTGCAAAAGAAGGATCAAAATGTTGTTCAGGTATGTGATGGATCATGCTATATGTATATAGTCTATGCT
>NC_041392.1:719987512-719993595 GCF_002162155.2 Triticum dicoccoides
ATAGTCTGCTCGATATATTTTGTTCATGTAAACATACATGCATCTAAAATTGTAATTGTCTCATTTCAGGCAATGTCATTGGTTACGGATGTGAGAACACGTTTGATCAACTGGAGAAATCATGGTTGGGAGCCACTCTTGGAAGATGTCAAAGCCTTTTGCACCAAAAACGACATTCCGATACCAAATATGGATGACATCTTTACAAAGTGGGGAAAATCAAGAAAAGGTGGACGAAACAATGTCACGGCTAATCATTTTTTCCGCGTGGACACCTTCTATGCTACCATTGACTCCATCACCACAGAGTTTGATCATCGTTTTAATGAGGTATCTTCAGATCTGCTCCAGAACTTCTCTTGTCTTGACCCAAGAAACTGCTTTTCTAGGTTCAATGTGAATAAGCTTGCTAGACTCACAGAGATTTATCATGAAGATTTCTCAGATTATGAACGTGAACATATAGTTGATAACCTAGAGCTACTAGTTGAGTGCCCGTGCGTTGCCACGGACCATCAAACTTGATTATTGCTCACAATCCTTACTGGCCGCCTACACAGATCCGACCTCGCAAATTGTCTCACCGCCATCGCCAACACCTTATCACCCCCTTGCTCTCCTTCAACGTTGCCACGGAATAATATTATAAAATAAAGGTCAAACAATTGTTCTATTTCAAACATGTGTGTCAAAAATGGCATTTGCTTCGTATTCCTATAATGGCAAATTGGTGTTCTCTCCCACTCCTATCTTCCTCAGACCCCTTTCCCCTCAACCTTCACTCTTTTATTGTTGTGCAATGACCCTCAACCTTCATACTCAGGACCGTGTTTAATCTATGTTTTTATGTTCTTATTCTTTCAACATATTATATTATTTTTATCGACTCAAATCCTTCTAACATCATTTTTGGAGAGCAATCAATTGAATAAATAGAGAGCAATAATTTAATTGTTCGTATTTTCCATTTTAGTAATGCAAATAAAGTTTGACACTGACTTGGCACGGATTTGATCAAAACATTTGATCAAGTTGTGATTCAACTGCTCCCCTGAGATCGTGACGTCCTGTTTAAGGCCATTGATGAAATGAGTTACAACACTGGGTTTGCACGTCAATCTGCATGCCTGGTCAATGATCACCACCTTCAGTGAGCACCATGATGATGGCCACCAACCACTCCCCCATATGCCATCCATAGTTCCATGGGTACTACTGGAATCCTATTCAGAGCATTGGGTTTGAATGGAGTGGTCGCAGCCTTTCGATAAATCAAACCAACATTGATCGAACCCAAAGAGGATTAGCGAACTTATCAATTTACCAGTACAATCAAGTGTAGTGAAAGCATGATTCAGACCAAAATAAAGCTTTTAATTATACCAACTGTTGAGCTAACTTAGGTTTAGGGAGGATCAGAACACACGAGGATGACAAGAAATTTGGAAGTAGATAGGGAAGAATAGGAGAGTTCCGAGAAGGGGCGGGTGGGATTGAAAATTACTCTCTTCGTTCCTAAACATAATTCTTTTTAGAGATTTCAATATGGGCTACATGCGAAGAAAAATGAGTGAATATACACTCTAAAATACGTCTATATACATCCGTATGTAGTCTATATTGAAATCTCTAGAAAGACATATTTAGGAACGGAGGAAGTATATTTCAGTATGAATGATTCGCTAGCACATTAAATAACCCACGCACACACCCACGCACACGCACACACACACACACACACCCACACACACACACACACACACAAGCACATGTACAACTCCCACACGATTCTAATTCTGACGTCTAAAACACATTGGTCTAGCCCATCCCCTCGTCATCTTCAGTATGCACTTTGTCGGTCCTGACAGTGACTGACCTGCAGACACAAAAAAAAATGAATCACAATTAATACTATTTGTACAGGAATGAGGAAGAAAGGATATAGTATAACTTTTTCCATAACAAAAGTACATAACCCAAAATTGAAAAGCTGAAACATGTGAAAGGATGTAAGAGAAAAGACAACTATTCCAATTAAAGGACAACTGTAGAATTCTTAGAATGCAAAAGTTAATTATACAAGAAGAAATATATCCTAGATTGAGCTAAATCTGGTGTAGGGAATTAAACACAAAGCAAAAACATAGAGCTCCCTATGAACATTTGATTTTTTTAAAGGGACACAGTAACTGTTAAGTGCTTACGGCTTTAGAGAATGAAATGTCCAAGTCAAACAACTACTCACCAGTCACACCTCAGAGTGAAAAGGTAATTCATCAAAGGAAATCCGAAGGAAGTGTCAAAAAGTGTGATAGAAATTGAAACCTTGAACTGCCACCCATTTAATAATGCAAGTGGAGAAGTCGAACATGCACTAACTTGGCTTTTCCACTCATTAATAGACCCTGTCAATAGAAGTGTGAATCTTTATTAAAGCATTTCTGCTTAATCAAGCCTCATTATCATCAATACGAGAAACTAAGCCTTCTGTATGATGTTTGAGAAACTACAAAGAATAAATGATTTTTTTACTCAAATGCATAAAATGGCGAGCCTAAACATTAACGTCCAAATTTATCAAATTTCATGAAGAAAAGTTAGTTTTTCTTAGAATTTTTTTTTAGTTTGTCAATTAAATGAAGTCATTGTTGGAGTGCTTAGTCAGACAATGGCAATTTGGAGATTAAGGAGCTACAGTGGAGTATTACAGTTTTTGCAGAAAAAAATTCCATCAATGATGAAACCATGGTTTTGGTTCGATTGCTATCAACAAGAGCGCATTCGTACACGGATCACTCGAGATCGAATAATTATCTTCTGAAGCAACAAATATAATGCTTCAAGAAACCAAGACCTTCTCTTATACGTGCCAGTCCATAGAAAGATGGTACCAATCTGTAGAAAATTACCAAATAGATGCATACAAAACATAGAAACATTGACTACTATGGGTTTTCATGATCGACAAAAGATAAGTAACACTACAATTTCCACCTATGTACCTAGATCTCATGGAAGCAACAAATTTGCAAGGCATCTAATTCGACCAGTTTAATTGAAAACTCTAATACCATCAGTGGAGGAGCAAAGTAATACTCACAGGTTGAGTACCTCAGTGCGTTTCTGACAACGGCGTGAGCAACAACGTCTAGTGCCACTGATCAACCAGCACAGAGATGGCGCATAAGATGAGGAGATGGGAGATCAGTGTCAGCAGGAGAGATCATCAGAACAGTGTTGTTGTACATAGGGGCAGCGCGAGCAGCAAGGAAAAAGTCATGCAAGCAGGCTATGCTGCGCTTGAGAGACTGGAGAAATCATGGAAGCACCTTAGCAAAATGTGAAGTGGGACGCCGCCCGACTGGAAGCTTTGTTTTAAGATGCATGAAACCAAACTCCGTTCCTTGATAGAAATTCAAGAAGAACAAAATATAGGTCACATAAAGAAAAAATAAAAGCATAGTTAAACACAACTCTGATGTATTCACTTAAAATAGGGTGATAATGATCTAAAGAAAACAACGATCATCAAGGATGTCTCACCTTGAAACACCCTGCTGAATTAAGGTTTTTGTTCTAAAATAAACAACTAAAAGATATAAAATATTTAAAGCATTACAGTGACTGTTGGAAACGTGACATGCACCCTCACCCACGCGTGCAACAGGTTGGCCCAGAGTCCTGCGGCGCCCACGCTCCCGCTCACGTCGCCTCCGCCCACGTAGCCACGCACGGCGTGATCTCCGATTCTGTTGTAACAGTAGCTCCCTCTTCCTCTCGTGTAAACCTGCTATATAAGCAGCTGTAATGTGTACTGATGAGATATACAGTGAATTCATTCATCCAACTTGGTATCAGCTTCTTCCCGATCCTCTCTAGCTTCCGCCATGAGCATCCGATGCCCTCTCCGCCGGACTCGCTCGTTCGGGGACGCCGACGCCGTCTTCATCCTGCCGGAAGTCGCCCCCCACCCCGCGCCGGCTGCCGCCCCGGCCGTCGCCCCGGCACCTGTCGCCCCCGCGCCCGTCGCCCCGGCACCCGCATTGCCCAACGCCCGCGCTCTGCGCCGGGCCCCTGCTGCTCCCGTGCTCTGCCAACGTCACTGACCGCTCGCTCACGCTCCAGCTGATCCGCGGGCTGAACCGGCGCTTCCACGTCATGGCGACCCTCCTCCCCATGCAAGAGATGTTCCCGACCTTCCTCCAGGCACGGTCGCGGCTGCTCCTCGAAGAGATCGCCATCACCGAGCGCGAGCGTGCCGTGGGCGCCACGGCCCTCGCCGTTGGACACGGCGGTTCCTCCTCCGGCGGGTCGTCCTCCGGTGATCGCGCGCCCCCTCCATCGCCAACGGACAAGGGCAAGTCTCCCTCCACTGGAAGTCCGTCGACCGATCGACAGCGCGGTGGCCGCGGTCGTGGCCGCGGGCAGCCCGACGTTGGGCGTGGGCGTGGCCACCCGGGGCAAACGCCCTGGATGGGGTACTTCGCCCCATTCGGCACCCCTTGCCCTCGCCACAACAGTGGCGTGCTCCCTGGACTCCGCCGAACGCCGCCGGCGTGTTGGGGCCCCGCCCTGGCGCACCACTCCAGGCCTACCCCGTCATCGGCTCGTCCTCCTCTGCGCCGCACTGGGACCACGCTGGGATGATGCAGCAGCAGTTCGCCAACCTGCAGCTCCAGCAGCCGCCGTCCGGGTCCGAGTGGTACATGGACACCGGCGCCACTTCCCACATCGCCGGCTCGTCAGGTAACCTCGACCGTGCCTCCTCTACTTCGCATTATCCATCTAGCATCACTGTCGGGGATGGCTCCGTTCTACCTGTAGTTGCTCGCGGCTCTACTTCCCTCCCTCCCTTTCATCTCAATGATATCTTAGTCTCACCCGGCATTATCCAAAATCTTATTTCTGTTCGTCGCTTTACATGTGATAACTGGTGTATTGTGGCTTTTGACCTGTTTGGCTTCTCTGTGAAGGACATGGCAACGGGGAAACTTCTCATGAGGTCCAGTAGCACCGGCGACCTTTATCCGTTTCTCCAAAATAATGGCGGCGTGCGAGCTCTCTCTGTTTTCAGCAATTGCGACTTGTGGCACATGCGGCTTGGCCACCCCAGTCGTGTTTCCCTTTCCATCTTAGCCAAGAACTTTTTAGATTCATCTAATAAAACGCAACATTCCACTGTTTGTGATGCCTGTATGATTGGAAAACAACCACGTTTACCCTTTTCCACCTCTCACTCTCGCACTACTGCCCCTTTCCAACTCATACATTGTGATTTGTGGACTTCTCCTGTTTGTAGTTTCTCCGGCTATCAATATTACCTTATTGTGCTTGATGATTTTACTCACTATTCGTGGGCCTTCCCGCTGCGTCACAAAAGTGACACTGCTGCAACCTTACAACGCTTTTTCTCCTACGTTCTTACCCAATATAATCTCTCTATTAAATGTGTGCAGTGTGACAACGGCGGCGAATTTCTCTCTCACTCCCTCCGCGACCACTTCTCGCACCTCGGTGTCTCGTTTCGCCTCTCGTACCCTCACACATCACCCCAAAATGGTAAGGCCGAGCACCTCTTACGCACCACTAACGACGTCCTTCCTACACTCCTCATACATGCTCACATGCCGCCCGAGTACTGGGTTGAAGCCCTCCACACCGCCAACCATCTCATCAACCGGCGCCCCTCCTCCGCGGTTAACCAGCTCACCCCCTTTTACTTGCTCCACGGCCAGCATCCTACCTATGATCACCTACGCGTTTTTGGGTGCCTCTGCTTTCCCAACCTTAGCCACCTCGCTCCCCATAAACTTGCGCCCCGCTCCACCCCTTGCGTTCTTCTCGGCTACCCTCTCGAGCACAAGGGGTATAGGTGTCTCGACCTTCGCACTTGACGTGTTCATATCTCTCGTCATGTAATTTTTGACAAGCACAAATTTCCCTTCGCCACACAGGAAGCCGCTGGCACACCATCCGCACCTAATCCCGCCCCGGATCCCGCGCTCCACCCAGCCCCGATCCTACCTACCTCGTACTGGCAGGCGCATCCGGCGCCAATCCCCGCGCCAATCCCGCCACCCCTC
>NC_041392.1:719993888-719995791 GCF_002162155.2 Triticum dicoccoides
CACCCATCCACCCCCCCCGGTCTCTGCGTCCACTCCCCATCGAGGCCCGTGCGCCCCGCGGTCCCGCAGTGGCCCCGCCACCTGATCCTTGCAGCCCGCGGCCCCCACCGAATCCCGCCCCTGTCGCCATCACGCCAGCCACCCCGCCACGATCCACTCCGGATCCCGCGCCTGCCACTGACCCGCAGCTGCCCACACCGGATTCTGCGCCCGCATCTACCTCTCCTTCCGCGCCAGCCACTCGCGCGTCGCCAGCTCAGCCCACGCTCCCGCCACGCGCTGTACCGGTCCGTCCGCCTACCAACCTTCACACCATGCGCACCCGCGCAAAATCTGGGTTTTCCCTTCCAAAACATCCAGTTAGTCTCATCATGTCCACCGCAATCAGCTCCATCCCATCCTCTTACCGCGCTGCACTTAAGGATCCTAACTGGGCCGCTGCGATGCTTGATGAGTATAATGCGTTGTTGCGGAATAACACTTGGTCGTTGGTTTCCCGTCCTGCAGGTGCGAACGTGGTGAGCGGCAAATGGATATTCCCGCACAAGTTCAACACCGATGGCACGCTGGCTCGGCACAAGGCGCGGTGGGTGCTTCGCGGCTTCACGCAACAAGCCGGCGTCGACTACGGCGAGACTTTTAGTCCCGTCGTCAAGCCGGCCACGATCCGCGTCGTCCTCGCCCTCGCCACCAGCAGCGCGTGGCCGATCCACCAGCTCGACGTCAAGAACGCCTTCCTCCACAGGCATCTTGCTGAGACGGTCTATAGCGCACAGCCGGCCGGCTTCGTCGACACCGGGCGGCCTCGGGACGTGTGTCGCCTCAACAGGTCGCTATACGGGCTCAAGCAAGCCCCTCGGGCGTGGTTCGCGCGGTTCACCTCGTACCTCTTCACCCTCGGCTTTCATGCCTCGAAGGCGGACTCGTCCTTGTTCTCGCTTCACCGCGGCGCTGACACGGCTTACCTCCTCCTTTACGTCGATGACATTATACTCACTGCCAGTTCACCCTCCTTCCTCCAGTCCATTATCTCATCACTACATCGCGAGTTCTCCATGACTGACATGGGTTCACTCCACCACTTCCTCGGCATCAATGTTCACCACACATCCACCGGCCTCCATCTCTCCCAAGAGCAGTATGCACTCGAGATTTTGGACCGCGCCGGCATGCTCAATTGCAAGCCCGTCTCCACGCCAGTCGACACCATGTCCAAACTTTCTGCCACCTACGGTCCTGCCTTCCACGACCCATCACTGTATCACAATCTCGCTGGCGCCCTCCAGTACCTTACTCTCACGCGGCCTGACTTGTCGTATGCAGTGCAACAATACTGTCTCTTTATGCATGATCCCAGGGACACCCACTTCCAGATGGTGAAACGGATTCTTCGGTATGTGCGTGGGACAACCCACCTCGGGCTTCACTTCTTCCGCTTCGCCACCACCGAGCTGACGGCTTACTCCGACACGGACTGGGCCGGGTGTCCCGACACTCGCAAGTCCACGTCCGGCTTCGCCGTGTACCTCGGCTCCAACCTCGTCAGCTGGTCCTCGAAGCGCCAGACCAAGGTCTCCCGCTCGAGCGCGGAGGCTGAGTATCGCGGCATCGCCAACGCCGTCACCGAAGCATCCTGGCTGCGTCAGCTCCTCGCGGAGCTTCGCCGCCCCCCATCTCGTGCCACCATCGTCTACTGCGACAACACCAGCGCCATGTACATGTCGAGCAACCCCGTGCAGCACCAGCGGACAAAGCATATCGAGATCGACTTGCACTTCGTCCGAGAGCGCGTCTCTCTCGGTGAGGTGCGTGTTCTGCACGTGCCGACCACCTCGCAGTTCGCCGACATCTTCACCAAGGGGCTGCCCACGAGCGTGTTCGTCGACTTCCGCTCCAGCCTCAA
>NC_041392.1:719996030-720014944 GCF_002162155.2 Triticum dicoccoides
GGGGGGTGTTGGAAACGTGACATGCACCCTCACCCACGCATGCAACAGGTTGGCCCGAGTCCTACGGCGCCCACGCTCCCGCTCACGTCGCCTCCGCCCACGTAGCCACGCACGGCGTGATCTCCGATTCTGTTGTAACAGTAGCTCCCTCTTCCTCTCGTGTAAACCTGCTATATAAGCAGTTGTAATGTGTACTGATGAGATATACAGTGAATTCAGACATGGTGTTTTGTTTTTGTTCACAAACTAACATGATCAGGATCGCGCAACATGGACAAACAAACATTCCTCATGTTTTTCTTTTTTTGCTTTCAATTCACTGAAGGAAAGTAAACACCCGGTGTTGTGTGTGACTCGCCCACACCCAAGGGGAAGACAGGTCCATGAGCTCTGGCCACCCACAACCAGACTGCATGATCCAGCGTAAAGGCACTGCTTGCTGCTACCTCAGCTCCCCAACCATCACAACGACAGGTTTGCGTCGACTTGCACACAAAACCACGTCTCTACTGGCTGCAACATAACCGTGTCTTCCTATGTGGTTACCACACTCCTCTTTGATGTCCCTCCATCTCTCTCTCCTTCTCCCTCCTCTCAACTACCAGCACAAGGGACAAAGAATAGCATGGAAAACAACACTCATCAACTCCTAACTACAACCCTTGGGGGCATATCATCATAAATGTTGTTTGTAAAGGAGGAGCCAAGACAACATCTCAAAAGCTTATAGACCATGAACACCATCCTGTGACAAGCCTCGGATTTCACAGGTCTGGCCTGCAACTTTACAATAGTTTTGCTAGAACTGAGTGTCATGGTCCAAATGTAGCAGTAGGACAGGAAGAAGTGGTTGAGGCCAAACCTGCACAAAACTATCCATCTTGAGCAATGAGAGACCATAGAGGTTAAGTGGCATCAGCGAGTTGACAAGGCCTCCCTGATTGCAGTGCAACCAAGAGCTCCCTGGTGATGGAGTCATCATAACGGAGCTGTGCATCTCTAGGGGTCATCAAAACAGAGCAAAATATCCATTTCAGTAGTAAAGAGAAAAGTTACGAAAGAAAACTTTTCACACAAAATCAGAACATGGATCCATATCAGAGCTAGAATACTTTTCACAAATAATCAGAATTGAGATCCATATCAGATCATGAAAAGTTTTCGCTGAGTCAGTACCGATAATGATATGAACCAGTTTTTTAGACTATAAGATATGAACCAGTTTATAGAAAGCAACTGCAGTGATGAAGATTAAATGTGTAAATTGCAGCAATGAACTACCAGAATCGATTAAACTGGAATTTCAAATAACATATACAGAGGCACTATAGTTCAATTACGACATAATCAGAATCGATTAAACTGGAATTTCAAATAACATATACAGAGGCACTATAGTTCAATTACGACATAATCAGAATCGATTAAACTGGAATTTCAAATAACATATACAGAGGCACTATAGTTCAATTACGACATAATCATATTCTCACAATCCGAGCCGAAAACAGTACTCAGTGTGATGAGAAGAAACGTTGTAGGTAGAGAGGCTAGTGAAGACACAGATCGAGGTGGGTGTGGCCAGCGATGATGTAGCAACAAGGTCGCCATGTACATAGACATCAATGAGTGATAGTGCTTAGGAGGGAGGAGGTGGCCACCACCACTCACCTTCTCCAGCTCATCATCGTCGTCATCAATATAATTGTTCTGCTGAAGCTAACCTCCGCATACAGAAATCCTTGTGTACCATCCGAGTTTGGACCTTGGATATATGCTAAGGTGCCAAGCCTAAATCATGTTAACCAGTGTCTAGATTAATGACATATCTTATAACTATTGAAAAGTAAGGCGATATATGGATAAACTATATTTAAGGGAAGTGTTTCCCATGTTCTATATGAACAAAACGAAATTGTCATCATTGGTCTAGTATGAGTTAAAATCGCCAAATCACAAGAACTAAAATACCATCAAAATGAACAGGGTTACACGTACCTGATCTGTAATATTTCATCGTACATAATCTTCACTTCTCTCATCTTCTTCATCAGGCAATGGGCCAATGCATTATTTCATCGTCGCTGTCGGCTGTCACAAGAGGCTAACATACAATCAGGCACTCAAATGTGAAAAGCATGAGTGTGCACAGAAGAGGATGAGATGCACATACCTCGCCATGCTCGCGGACCAACTGTAGATGTAACTTTCCTCTATCCAATACTGCAGGTCCCAGATTCAAAGCGTCCTCCTCGTTGGGCCAGCCGGCGGCTGTGTCGGGGTAGCCTAACCGCTACACGTCGCGACCTAGGGAGGCGGCGGTGCTGTGCCTGCTCATACACAACGTTTTGGGGTGGCGGCGGCTGGCCCCCCTTTGCCGGCGTGAGTGAGAGGAGGAGGAGATGGGTGGGTGGCCGGTGCGTTGGTTGCTGTGGGAGAGATGGGCCGCCGTTGGGTGGTCGCGGACTCATGGGAGGGAGCCAGGGAGGGGTGCCAACAGGTAGTTCGGGATTGGGAGAGAGGTCTGGTTCTGGAGATGGAGATTCGGTCGGGAGAAGGTGGAGGACGTGGGTTCTACCCTGTTTTTGCGTCGGTGTGGTGTGCGAGGTTTTCGGCAGATTTTTTTTAGTGTGTGCTATCGTACGAGGGGAGGAAAGGGCCGATGTGTAGCTCGTACGTGGGCTGAGCTGGCGATTTTTGGGCTGCTGCGGGCGTGTGGCCCTCGCGCGATGCTTTTCGTTTGAAGTGAGGAGGGGATCGAAGGAAGGTCGAACCATCACGACGTTCGATCCTCCTTTAATAGTAGAGATTCATTATCCATATGAGAAGAATTGAAGACTTTAGAGCTTGTCATGATATTGCAAGTCTAGCTAAAAAGATGGTTGAACTTGAAAGACATGTCATGTTTCCTGCTGTTTATCGCCTCATTGAGTTGGCATTGCTACTACCGATAGCGACAACAACAGTTGAAAGAGCCTTCTCATTAATGAAAATCATCAAAACTGAGTTGCGCAGCAAGATGGCTGATGGCTGGCTTAATGACTTGATGATGTGTTACATTGAGCGAGAGATCTTCAAAAGTATTGATCTCAGTAAAATTAAGGAAGATTTTCAAAAAGAGAGTAGGGCACTACCATTGCCTGGGTCTTCTACACGCCATTAAATGCTTCATTATCGGTATGTTTTAGGTTGTTTTCCTATTGAAACATGTATGCAATTTCATTGTATTTGGTTATTCGTTTGTAGTGTGCATTGCTAGTGTGTATTGACTCCTTTGATTCGCATGAAGAAAAATCTTAGTGAGACTTCGCCCCATCTTAAAAAAATTCCGTGGTCCGCCTCTGGGTACAAATACCATGGTAACTTTAACCATGGGGAAGAAAATTGCTGAAAATATACACCTGATAAATAGCATGATAGTGTATGCATTTTAGACCTGATCATTTAGTCCCAAACACCGTGGTAATTTGAGGCTGAGCAAAAAGATTATTGAAATATACGCCCACAGTAATATACGAACCATACACCCAATGACTTGCATACAAACATCGTGGTAACTTTGATCAAAAAGGAAAAAAGGTTGTTGAAAAACATACCCCGATAACTTATGTGAAAATAAAACAGTAATATACAAAGCGCATATCCGATAACTTATGTACAAACACCATGATAACTTTGACCAAGGGGAAAATAGTTGTTGAATTATATACGCGGAATCTTATACGAAAATAGCACGGTAATGCACAAATCGCATATCAGATAACTTACGTAGAAAACACCGCATTAACATTGACCAGGGAGGGAAAAAAGTTGTTGGAAAACATACCTCTGGTAACTTGTGTGAAAATAGCACGGGAACATACGAACATCATAACCCATAATATGCGTACAAACAACAATAACTTTCACCAAGGATGGGAAAAAATTGTTCAAAACATACCTCGATACCTTATGTGAAAGTAGCACGATAATATACGAACCAGCCGCATACTCAATAAAATACATAAAAACACCATGGTAACTTTGACCAACGAGGAAAAAATGTTGAAAATATACCCCACGGTAGCTTATGTGAAAATAGCACGGTAATATACAAACTGCATACCTGATAATTTACGTAAAAACGCCATGTTTTTTTGGAAAAGGGGGTTAAAACCCACGGCCTCTGCATCAATTGATGCATACATCCATCTTTATTAATTATTCAACAAAGGTCTGACAAAAACATACATCAAGCCACCCGAAGTCACCTCTCACACGTACAATCTCGATAATATGGAGTGCTCCCACTCCCCATATGTAAAACAGATGTCGTCGCCGATCCATCCACATAACGTATCGGAAACTACAGCCGGTGCAACAAACCTAAAGCGTACCACATGCACACGTTTTAGAAGCCGCCGTCATCGTAGAAGTAGAACTACTGACCAATCTTCAAGAAAGAGATTCACATCATCCTTGCCAGTTCAGCCATCAGTCGACGCTACCACGGCACCACTTCCATGTGCACAAACTACTGAGCATGTCACGGTTGTCATCGGTACACTGCAGCACCATGCCACCAAGTACCACTAGCCAACACACCTTGAAGTCTCTGGTAGATCTGTCATGCGTAGCACATGTGGAACAGGCATGACACAACGTAGTACCTGTTAGCCAAGCATGATTTGACATCTCCACTGAAGTTCCGTGCAAGATGAAGCTGCTCCACCTCCTGCCTCTGTCGTCCGGTGATACTCCACAAAGGATGCTCCTAAGAGAGAAACGACACCGCAGTGCCACCATCGTCCAATCTAGAAGACCAGATACTAGGGTTTCCCCTGGAGCAGCGCGACTGGGTTGACAATAGTTACACGATGATGCATTCATCAAGGTTCCGGCGCAGAATGCCACCATCACCCGCTGTCGGCTCAGTTTTCACCGGCAACTATGTCTCCCTGGCTCGCAGCTAGGCCTAGACGAAGGATCTCGAGATCTATCCACCCAGCCTTTAGGCCGACCACCTCCGATGGAGGAGATGACTGCTACTTGTGAGCTCCGTTGGGATTTCTCCGAAGAGGAGGGGATGATGCAGTACAGTAGAGATAAGTATTTCCCTCGGTTAGAAACCATGGTTATCAACCCACTAGGAGAAACCACACAACAACTCTTTAGCAGTACCTACACACAAAATAATAAATAATTGCACCCAACGCAAACAAGGGGTTGTCAATCCCTTGGCGGTTAATTGCAAAGATTAGATCTTGTAGTGATAAATAGATAAATAGGAACACAAAATAAAATAACGGAAATAAAACTACAGCAATATATTTTTGGGTTTTTATATATGATTTAAAATAGTTTTCACTAGAGACTTCTCTCTTGAAAATAACATACGATGGGTAAACAAATTATTGTTGGGCAATTGATAGAAAAGTGAATAATCATGACGATATCTAATGCAATGATCATGTATATAGGCATCACATCCGATACAAGTAGACTGACTTCTTCCTGCATCTACTAATATTATTCTACACATCGATCGCTATCCAGCATGCATCTAGAGTATTAAGTTCATAAATAACGGAGTAACGCCATAAGCAAGATGACATGATGTGCACAAAGTAAACTCACGCATGAATAAACCCCATCTTTTTTATTCTTAATGGCAACGATACAAATACATGTCATGTCCCTTTCTGTCACTGGGATTGAGCACCACAAGATCCAACCCATCACAAAGCACCTCTTCCATTGCAAGAAAAATCAATCTAGTTGGCCAAACAAAATCAATAGATCAGAGAGAAATACAAAGCTATAATAATCATGCATAAAAGAGTTCAGAGAAGACCCAAATATTCATAGATAATCTGATCATAAACTCACAATTCATAGGATCCCAACAAACACATCGCAAAAAAATGATTACATCGAATAGATCTCCAAGAACATCAAGGAGGACATTGTATTGAAGATCAAAGAGAGATAAGAAGCCATCTAGCTAGCAGCTATGGACCCCTAGGTCTGTGGTAAACTAATCACACATCATCAAAGAGGCAGCAAGGTTGATGTATAGCCCCTCCATGGTTGAATCCCTCTCCGGCAGAGTGCCAGAAAAGGCCCTATATGGGATCTCTCAAGAACAGGTATTTGCGGTGGCGGAAAAAGAGTTTTGGCTGGCTCTCCGTTGGTTTTCTGATTTTAGAGAATTAGGTCAAATAGCTGAACGTAGGCCTTGTGGGCTAATCCTTCATCTTCTGGCCCTCTTCTGAAGCTTCTAGGGTCCCTTTTGTCCAAAAAAAAAATCTTCAAAAAGTTTCATGGCAATTGGACTTCGTTTGGTACTCATATTCTGGAAAACCAAAAACAAGCAAAAAAACAGCAACTAGCACTAGACACTAGGTTAATAGGTTAGTCCTAAAAAATGATATATAATTGCATATAAAACATATAAGATTGATACAATAATAGCATAGAACAATAAAAAATTATAGATACATTGGAGATGTATCAATGACCACCATCGCCAAGCCCAGGGTCGCTGCCCCAGGCATCCGCGTGATGATGGAGGAGAACTGGTCTGGGGTGGGAAACTCCAGATCCATCGCGGCCAGCTGCCATGTTCGGCCCCACGCTGCCCCACAGCTGTGCTGGCCAAGCCGCCGCTGAAATCCCATTGGGCCGCTTCCCAATCATGCCAACTCCGCCTCCACGTCGGGCTCCCAAGGTCGTCGTCGCGTCTTGGCCAGAGATCCCCTCGCGGAGAGAGGAGAGCCTGTCGTCCGCTGGCGAGCGAACACGTCGTCCACGGGCGAGCTTCGCTCGCCGGCCTCCTCTGATGGTGACGGGGATGCAGGGAGGGAGGGGGCGGCGGCGGCTAGGGTTCCCCGAGCTACCCCCTATAGGTGACGCGAGCGAGGCTCGAGGTCATGTTGCTTGACTCACTCTAAAATTTTGTAGTGGCATAACCCCGTACAAACACTGTGGTAACTTTGACAAAGTCAGAATATTTTTGTTTTAAAACATGCCCCCGATAACTTATACAAAAATAACACAGTAATACCCATGGGTTGAATTGTTTGGAACCAGAACTGTCTGAGCCCGTACCTGATTATACCCAACCATTCGATACACAAAACCGAGCTAAACTAAACCGTTGTCAGAGTCAGCCCATTAACACCTGAACTGCACATACCCACATGTAGAAACTGACTAAGTGAACCTGATTATAGCAAAACTATTCTCAGATTTAGCGGTGCATATGGAACTGCTTGAAGGTTTGAACGCCATGTGTTGATTTATTGCATAAAGATAAATGTTAAGTACCCAACTTTACTTAATCTTGTTAAAAATATTAATTAGCACAGTATTAGAACATTTTGGAAAGAAATCCAAAGCAGTGCCCGGGACTAATTAAAATTAATATTTTCCATATTGAACTTTTATACATTTTATAGTTTTTTTGTCATATTATAAATTTAATGGGAATATTTTTTATTATCTTGGTTGGCAAGATTTTTTGTTACATAATTGTAATGTATATATAACCCGGTAAGTTAAATATTGTAATTATATCACTGCAAAAGTTGATTCTACTAATTAAAACAATATGTTGTAACAAATATTTTTTGAATTAATTTTGATTGTTTGAGGTACTTCATACTATATGAATTTATATTTTTATATTTGTGTTTCTTCATGTGTATTTTAATATTAATAAATATCATGGCAGAGATTCTTAAAAACTCATGGTAGAGATTTCTAAATGCTATAATCTAAAAAATATGTTAATAGAGTCTATGTTGTATTGCCAGTTAAGCATATTTGTCGAAAGTTCTAGAATATAATAGAGGTTTGGCCAGTTTGGTTCATTCATAAGTTGACAACATGAAAGAGTTTGTCGACTCAAGCGAAAAATCCGGTCAGATTGCACAAGCAGCCCAAATGGGCCATATTCCAATGACAATAGTTGGTACTCCCTCCTTCCATCTATATAGGGTCTAATGCATTTTTCAAGACCGCCTTTAACTATTGACAAGATTAATAATACATAACATGCATAATGTGAAAATTATATCATTGAAAGCTCCTTTCACATACGAATTTGCCGGTATGCTTTGTGTAAGTTGCATGTCATATATTATTGCTCTAACATTTGATCAAAGTTAGTCTCGTAAAACAAATTAGGCCCTATATAGATGAAAGGAGGGAGTAGTTCACACACTTATATGCTCTAAATCAACACTGAAACACATATAATACCCCAAATACACCCTTGTAGCCAAAAGCGTACGTCGTTCTAGGCTGCGTCTAGGGTGCTTAAGCGCCACCTACGCACTAGGCGAAGGTCAACCGCCTTGCTTACGCCTAGAGCTTTTTTCAACCTCGGCAAATCTAGCAACTCCCCTTTCATAGTTGAGATATACATCAACTTTTGTTTCATGCGGCATCGGTTGAGATGAACATAAAAAAATCTAAAAAAAACAAACGGGATTGGGCCCAGAAAGGAAAGAACACAGAGAAGATGAGGCGAACCTACCATTTCTCCTTTAATGATAGAGATATACACCAAGCAAAGAATGAAGCCGTGGGGAGAAATAACTGATAAAGAGATGTGGCTAACCTATGTATATCTTTATTATTAAGGTGGTGTTTGGTCTCTAGTCTTAGGACTTTTTCTAGTCCCAACTAAAAAGTCCCTAGTCCCTAAAAAGTTCCTCTCTGTTTGTTTTCAGAGACTAAAAAGTCCCTAGTCCCTTCCTAGAGGTTATTAAATGACCATGTTGCCCCTAGTATATAGAAAAATAACAATCAAATAACACCATGGGGTGGCGGGCCAATATATGCATGGAGGGGCATTGTTGAAAAAGTCCCCAAAAGTCCCAAAAAGAATTTTCTTAAGAGTCTTCTTCATTTAGTCCCAAATGCCTAATTTAGTCCTAAAATATCCCTCCCGTTTGGTAAAAAAGTCTCTAAGAAAGACTTTTTCTAGTCCCTACACAAAAAAGTTTCTGAAAACAAACACCCTCTAAAAGAGGGTTGGTATGTTCGGAAAAGAAAAATGAGAAGAAAATGGACACGCACCCGTTGCGTGCACCACAGTGCACTGCATGGAAGATAGTGTATTGGTACTCTCGCAGCAGGTCATCCTTCTCGGCTTCTCGGAGAAGCCTTCTAACTTCCACCTCCCCAATTAATTACTACCCCCACCTCTCACCTCCCCCTCACCCTCTTTAAAAAACCACAAGCAGCGCAGACACACAAGTGAAGACGAAAGGAGGAGATCTGACCAGCGGAGAAGACGACCCGACCCACGCCGCCCGGCTCCACCGGTAATCCCATCGCCTCCCTTGTTTCATCTCCATCTTCCATCTAGCTAGCTTGCTTCCTGGGGTTTGTGAATCTTTCCATTGGTTTATAATCTGCAACGCATTCTTCCCCCATCGCCCCCTCCTGGGTTTTTCTCTTCCGTTCTGGAGAGATTCGCAATCCCAACGTTTTAGGGGTTTTGCCAACAAATTTTCTCGGGGGTTTTGCTTTCTTTGTTTTTCGATCTGGGTTAATTGACAAGAAAGAGAGCTTTATGTATTCTTCAAACAGGTTTGCTCTTATTTGTGCTTCCACTAACAATCTGTCTCTGCTAAAAAATCATCCTCCTTTCCAGTATCCGGCCATTTATATTTATATTTCTCATCTGATTTATACCACACGATGTCTCCTATTTAAGATTCTAGTGAGCCATGCACAACCATAAAAAGCATCTTGAAATTACTAAACAAGCCGTGCTAGCTTTGTTTAAGTTATGAAATATATCATTGCACGCGCTTCCTTTCAGGGATCACCAAAATAAGTAAATGAGAAGAGGTTCTTGGGGGTTTTCCCAAGGGAGACATTTGTTCTTGGCTAGGGTTTTTTGTATTAAAAAAGTGCTCTCATTCTGCTTTGAACTTTTGGGTTCAATGTGAATGTCTCATTTTCATGACCAACAACCTCGTCTTCTTTCTTCCCTTTTTCGTAATACAAAGTGCAAGGAGGCAAATACTCTAATAGTGTAGCCATGCATTTTATTGGGGGTTCATATACCATAGAACTCTGGAATCTCTGTTTTGCTTATATTGCTTGTAAGATATGTGCACCAAATATATTTTTGTGGATAAAATTATAACCCACTTTGGAGCTACAGAGTAAATCTTCTTCATATGTACCATTTATTTTGCGTTGATAATATATCAGTATCATCATTAATTCCTTTTTACAAAGTTAATGCTCCTAAATATGCACAATTTTTTTTATATACAGGATCTCCTAGTGAAGGATAACTCTGTTTAGAGCCAGAGTGTAAATATTGTTCATTTCTAGACATTTCTTTCTGGTCACAATAATCATCATTCCAGTAATTCCTACACCTACAATGGATATAATGACTGTATAAGCATACACTGCACTTAATCTTTCATCTAAACAGCTGATGCTTCTTGGTCATCCTGGAACTGGAATCAATTTTATTTGTATTTGTTTTGTACTGCTAATCATCTGAACTTTCACACATGCAGAGAGCTCCGTCTGTCCTGCCAAGATGGACCCGAGTGATGGAGGCCCAGATGAGTTGCCACCACCACCTCCTCTGCCTCCCGACGTGGTGCCCATCAAAGAAAAAGAAGATGTCGCCGAGGAACTGCCTCCAAACAAGCCAGCAAAGCCCAAAAGGCTCCCAATGGCCAGGCCTGGGCTAGGGAAGAGAGGGCACACCATCCAACTACTTGCTAACCACTATAAAGTCTCCCTGAAGGGTTCAGAGGAATTTTTCCACCACTACCATGTGAGCACGCTTTACTTGCTTTCCCCATGCTAATTCACCACCTAGTAATTTCAAACGTAACCTTAATTTCCATATCCCCATGCTATCTGGCACTGTCGATGTGTAGGTTAATCTGAAGTATGAGGATGATCAACCTGTTGTTGAAAAGGGGATAGGGAGAAAGGTGCAGGATAAACTGGTGCAAATGTACCATTCCGATCTTGCCAACAAGGACTTTGCATATGATGGTGAGAAGAGCCTCTTTACAATTGGGGCTCTTCCCCAAGTACACAATGAATTCACTGTAGTATTGGAAGACATTGGAAGTGGAAAGTGAGTTCTACTCCTTGACCTGCTTGCAGGCTAACTGCCCCTATGTAGTACTACATACCATCCTCTGTGTTCAGTATAACCCAATTATTAGTTGGTTGTAGGAGCTCTGGAGGTAATAGTGGCAACAGTCCTGAAGGTAGTGACACGAAGAGAGTGAGGAGGCCGTACCAGTCAAAGATTATAAAAGTGGAGCTGAGCTTTGCGGCGAAAATGCCTATGGCCGCAATCACGCAGGCCATTAGAGGTGAAGAATCAGAGAACTCCCTGGAGGCTATTCGAGTTCTTGATATCATACTGAGGCAGCATTCTGCAAAGCAGTATGTATCTTCATGAATGTCTCACTCGTTTGCCTCCACAAGCATTACTCTGTGCTTAGGCTCCACATGTGCGTTTCATGCCATGACTGGGGTTAATTTTTCTGACTATTCACAGGGGCTGTCTTCTAGTCCGCCAATCATGTTTCCACAATAATCCTAAAAGTTTCATTGACTTGGGCGGTGGTTTGTCGGGATGCCAAGGATTTCACTCAAGTTTCCGTGGTACACAAAGTGGGCTCTCCCTAAATATTGGTATGCATCTCGCCTTATTGTATTGTCGTATAACTCCATCGTCCACATCCGATTTAATGTTGTCATGTCAAACTTATTTTAACTTGCAGATGTTTCGACTACCATGCTTGTTAAACCTGGTCCTGTTATCGATTTTCTTCTTGCTAACCAGATGGTTCGTCGCCCTGATGAAATTAACTGGCAAAAGGTAAGGTGTATCTTTGATGTTCTTGATAATATAGCGCGAACAATCATCCAACTATATTTATTTTGATAATTACAATTTGGATGTTTGCCTCACAGGCCAAGCGTACCCTCAAGAGCTTGAGGATAAAAACCACTCACACAAATTCAGAGTTTAAGATAGTTGGTTTAACTGAGAAAAATTGCAACGAACAAACGTGAGAGTTCCTCCTTACCATTAATTCATTTTACCAGTGCTTATAAATTAGTAATTTGGCAAGGTGTCTTATTGTTTACCAGTGCTTGTTCTATTTTGTGCATTTTACTGCTATATTTATCGATTGCTTTGTGATTGGTGTGCTTAACTAGGTTTCCATTGAGGCGGAGGAACGGTGACAACGGAGACACTGATACTGTTGAAATGACAGTCTAATGATTACTTTGTACAGAACAGAGGCATAGAACTGCGCTATTCTGGTAATCTCCCATGTATCAATGCTGGGAGGCCAAAGCGTCCAACTTACTTCCCTGTCGAGGTTCATCTCAGTTATGCTATTTCACCCTTATAATCGTCTCTCCTTCGGAAATTTTATAGACGATCTGATGTCCTGGTGTGAACTTTTTGCATGGCCAGCTTTGCACGCTTGTTCCTCTGCAAAGATACACCAAAGCTCTGTCTACTCTTCAGAGGTCCTCACTTGTCGAGAAATCCAGACAAAAGCCTCATCAAAGAATGTCAACTCTTGATGATGTGAGTTATCATCTACTCCCTCCGTCCCCATAAAATAAGAGCACTTTTGACACTACACTGTGTCAAAAGTGCTCTTATATTATGGGACGGAGGGACTAGATTTCAGCTTGCTGCCACCATATATAACTTGCTGTTTTTAGTCAAATGGAAATTCACTGATAGTTCATCCTACGCTAAATGCAAGGCACTTAAACGTAGCGACTATGACTCTGACCCCATGCTGAAGGCATGTGGCATTACAATTGCCCGAAACCTTACTCAAATTGAAGGGAGGATCCTGCAAGCACCCAAGGTTAGTAACAGTTTCCCGAACATAGTTTAGCATGCTTGTGCTCGATGTTCTTCTGAATGTATCTAAGTAAGTCTTCTATATGTAGCTGAAAGCCGGTAATGATGAAGAATTCGTCCCACAAAAGGGTCGTTGGAACCTTGCGAGAAAGGTCAACACGTTTTCTGTTCATAACATGTCTTTATTACTTCTTCATCATTGATGAACCTTCTGCTAGTTTGCTGATTCTTTTTTGTTTCAGAAGCTGATCCAGACCTGTTCTGTTACGAGGTGGGCAGTTGTCAATTTCTCTGCATGTTGTGATGCTCGTGGTCTTGTCCGAGACCTTACAAGGATTGCAATTGCAATGGAGATTGGGGATTGTATGTTCTATTTTTTTTCTACAACGTATTTAATTGTTCTTATTTTCTGTTGCTGAACTTCATTTGTTAGCAGGAAATAGAGGACCCTCATGGTGATGCAATTGAAGAAAGCCCAGCAGTAAGACGAGCTCCTGCGTCACGAAGAGTGGATGAGATGTTTAATCAGTTAAAATCCAAGCTACCTGGACAACCCAAGTTCCTGTTGTGCCTTCTTCCTGCGAGGAAAAACTGCGAAATTTATGGTTGGTTCATGTTTTTGGCCATCGTTATTTGCTATACCATTCCCTATAAGCATGATTACCTGTTGCAGAATATATAATATATATTTGCTTCAACCAGGCCCTTGGAAGAGGAAGTGTCTTGCCGAACTTGGCATCTTCACACAATGTCTAGCTCCTCCACCAAGAGTCAACGATCAGTACCTAATTAATGTGCTATTGAAGATAAATGCTAAGGTTTGTTGACATGAGCTTATTTTCTTTTTACTGTATTTAATGACTACTGTATATGCTTATGCTTTTGTCTTTTCACCGGCTGTTACCCAGCTTGATGGGCTAAACACACTGCTACAAGGTGAGCTACCCCCTGCACCTGCAGTATTACCCATTGTGGGGAAGCTGCCTACTATTATCTTGGGCATGGATGTGTCATGTGTCACATGGTCAGCCTGGGTAATCTGATAGACCTTCCATTGCTGCGGTAAGAGGGATACAGTTCTAATCTCTGAATCGTAGCTCAGTCGTCATCTGAATGATTGCAGATTTGATAAGTGTTTTTATGACTGTATTTGTAAGCCTACTCAGGCAGCAACTTCTACCACGGCTGACACATTTATCTTTTTTAACCATTCTTCATTTCTACTAGAAATTCTGAATTGGTATGGCTTTCGATTTTTCTTAGGTGGTTAATTCTCGCAAGTGGCCTCTCATCTCTAAATATAGAGCAACAGTGCACACTCAGTCACCCAAACTAGAAACAATGTCTTCCTTGTTTAAACCACGGGGAAAGGAAGATGATGGCCTCATTCGGTAAGACATGACATTTGATTCAATCTTGAGTTCAGTCCCTTGCCAACAATACTATACGTGCATATTCATGAATGTATGTTATATATACTTTATTGCACACACTTTCCTAATGCAAAAAATGTCATTGCACTCGGGACGTCCAGGGAATCACTTATCGACTTCTACAATAGTACTGGGAATCGAAAACCAGATCAAGTTATTATTTTCAGGTACTAAGTTCTGAAATTATATTTGGTAATACCTGTAAATTTGTAGTTCCTGGAATGTTTTTCTACTGAAAATGGATAGTGGATGAAGTCTTAACCTCCATCTCACACAACTCATGCTAATTCCAGGGATGGAGTTAGCGAAAGCCAGTTTACTGATGTCATAAACATTGAGCTTGAGCAGATCATCCAGGTAGTTTATGTGTTTGATTTCAACATGTGATGTACAAGTATTATCCGGTATTGGACAGTGTCACTCCATCTACTTTTAATCAATGCAGGCCTGCAAGTTCCTTGATGAGAAGTGGGAGCCTAAGTTCACAGTAATTGTTGCTCAGAAAAACCATCATACCAGATTTTTCCAGACTGGATGTCCAGATAATGTTCCTCCTGGTAAACTTTATTTCAACCAATCACGGCCGAGTCCCCAACTATTTTTTGTAGAGCGAAACATGGCTTAGCGCTTAACTTGCAATTTTCTTTGAAATGATGGTAAAGCAAGAGTTCATTATGTAGGGACCGTCGTGGATAAAGAGGTCTGCCATCCCAAGAATTTCGACTTCTACATGTGTGCACATGCTGGGATGATAGTATGTAATCTCTGCTTTCTGCTCTGTTTTTTTGTTACTACCACCATGTACCAGTATGCCCGGTGATGGTCCTACTTAAGTTGTAATTGTTGTGTGTGCCAGGGCACGTCGAGGCCAACACATTACCATGTTCTGCATGATGAGATCGGCTTCACAGCGGATGAGCTTCAGGAATTTGTGCATTCGCTTTCATACGTGTACGTAGACAGGCAGTCTAGGGCGACAGAGCTTGAGAAATTTATACCGTTCTGATAGAAAAAGATCTGTTGTCAAGCTATGCCTGAACCCTGTTGCTGTGACCTTTTCAGGTACCAGAGGAGCACAACAGCGATATCAGTCGGTATGTGCCACTCATTGTTTTTGCTTGGCAGATAATGAACACTGTCCCTTATGTTTTGTTGTGTTTTTGCTTGGGTTGGCTTGCAGTTGCTCCGATCATGTACGCACATCTGGCGGCGGCCCAGGTAAGCACGTTCGTGAGGTTTGAAGACATGTCGGATGCGTCGTCGAGCCAGGGAGGGGGGCACACATGGGCGGGCAGCATTCCGGTGCCGGAGCTTCCTCGGCTGCACAAGAATGTGAGGAGCTCCATGTTCTTCTGCTGATTTGCTCCTGATGATGCTTGGGGTGGGGGTGAACTGTGTCTCGCTATGTGTCAGTGTCTATGTATCTTATATCTATCTGAATAAATAGCACCTAGAACTACTCTAGCTATTGGTGCCCGAAGAACTAGTCGGTGGTGAGTCAGTCCTTTGATGTTTATGGAAACCATGGAGCTGCATGTTGTCTTTTGGGTTGGCGTTGAACCAACCCCAACCTTGGATCTACTATTACTAGGCTTGGATGATATGCGTGAACCGTGCATGCTGTTGGTTTTGGAGCAGTTTTAACATGGTACCTCTTACCTCCTCTTATCAAATGAAAAGTGTTAGAGTTGTGTCGAATATAGTGTACATAGTAGATTACAGTTGGACTCTAAGTAGTATTATGTTTAGATCGGATATGGAGTCGTGTCCTAGTAGCACACTTGTATCCTAGGACTCTCATATATAGCGAGGGTAGACACACACCTATGCCAACATCATAATACACGAATGCAGGGGAAGACGCCGGCATGTGCCGGCGTTCAGGGCGATCGGGTGCGGTATTGTAGCGGTGTCATAGGGAGGAGAGCCCTTAGTCAGGCCTTGGGGATGTAGCCATATCGGTGAACCTTGTTCACAAATCTCGGTGCTGTGCCTTTTATGATTGCTTGGTCCTTGGATGATCGATGATATGTCTTGGATTTATTCCGACAAAAAGTAAGATTGTTTCTTGCTTTTAGAGAATTTATAGAGGTCGAATTTGGTCAGGCTGCCTTCTGGCCTCCTCCCAAAGCTTCTAAGCTCTCCCTTGTCTAGAAATAAACCGTCAAAAAGTTGAGTAGCGTTTGGACTTCATTTGGTATTGATTTCTTGAAAAACCAAAAACAGGCAAAAACCGCAACTGGCACTTGGCATTGGGTCAATAGGTTAGTCTAAAAAATCATATATAATTGCTATAAAATATTCAAGGTTGATACAATAATAAAAAATTATAGATACCTCGAAGTTGTATCAATGACCTTTGTAGTACTGCCATCTGACTTGCCGACCCCTTTGCTGTTGTCGTACACTATTTCAAGTGAAGTTCAGAACTTTTAATGCAATATATTTCTATGTGATCATATTTTCCCGTTTGTTCTATCATAATGCATTTCGATACGAGCATCTAAACCTAAACTCTACAAAAATGATTGTAATATCATAAACTCTGAGAATTTATAAGGTACTACATTCTGAATACCAACACACAATTTCTTTAATCATTTTTTGTGACATCAAACATTTTCTATGACACTACAAATCATCGCAGAATATGCACATGCTTAATGATGGCCAAATACGTCAAAAAATAGGCCAGAACATCACCAAAGTTCCCAGGGCGCTGCCCCGGGAGGAAAACACGTGGTGATGGTTGACCATCACAGAAAATAATCTTTGGCGATGTTTCCTATTTTGTCATTGAATAGAGCAGATTTCGAAGTGAATTTGTAAACCATGTTCTAAGCGCAAGTTAAATAAAGCACAAGAATAGGAATATAGTAGGAATCAGATGTCATCTCCTATAGATTCCTACGGTAATCTAAAACATGGGAATTGTTTGGATGCTCCATAGAAATTTTGAAGGAAATTTTTCCTTCGGGAGAGAAAGAAGGAGGTAAAGAACATGTTGTATTGGAATTCTCATCTGAAGTGAAAACAAGAGGATTGAGTTAATGTTTTGAATCCTCTTAAATGTGAAGGATTGGAAGGATTCGCGTAAGAATTTTCAAAGCCAATTCGACAATCCAAAGGGCACCATCGGGAAAAAATTGAACAGGATTTGCTATAAAATTCCCATGAAAATCCTTTATTCCGGATAGGGCCTTAGAGGGAGACAACGATGGAGCCCTCTTGAAAATGTGGAGAATCTAGTCAGAGCTGATGGATGTCATCCATCCTTAGAAGAGCAATAGTGTTATTGGAAGTCAATCACTAATACAATGTTCTTATTGGAAGTGACGCCTGCTCATCTAATAATAGATGATTTAAAAAAATCCTGATAAAGAACAAATGATTTTCATTGACAGGACAAATGCATTACCAACTTCTCAAGTAGACAAAGAAGAGGTAAAGAAGAAGTAATATTCCCGTTTGGCTGCCAGAGACAATGGCACTTCAGACATAAACTTCATGTGATGCAGATGCTACTCGTGCACTGTTCCATTGGAGGCATTGTTGTTGGAGAAACTATGTTGTTACCTAAGGTTGCCATCATTTATGGTTGTTGTTGGCGTCTTCTTCAATTGTTATGTTGGTCCTTTTTTATTGCTTCCTTTTGTAATAATTTTGTCGTGTGCATTTTCAGTGTCTTGAGTAGCTCTTGTATCGTGTTGGTGTAGAGGCTATGTGTAATTGGGTTTGTTCTCGATATGAATATATTCCCTTCAGCGAAAGGATGTTATTGCCAACAAATTTGGTGACTGTAGCTCCTATAATTAGCGGATTTGGTGATCTTGATCATGTCAGCATCTATTATATATTAAAAGCACAATAAGGGGCTTCTTTCGAGATACCATGTTGATTCACATAATCAAAATTATTCTGACCCTTCATTAGGTGCACCTGCCATAATTAAGTAGTTTTTAATGGCACGGGTTTAAGCTAAATCATTCTATCCTACGCACATTAGGCCCAATTTTTTCAACATCCAACCTAGGTCGTCAAAGCCCCCATGTTTCTTTTCCATATTAGAAGATTTCTATGAGCATTATCATTATCACATGGCAAGCAAACAGGTTATTACGGTTTTCACAAACTGATCACATGATGTAGCCATGGTTGGCACATTTTTCTATAAAAATATTGGTAGAGTTCGATGTTAATATGGGCAAGGCTAGAAATTTCATTTGTTCCAAAACTAATTACTTAATTAGTTAGTGGCAGGGAAACTAAATGTTAGAATAAGAAATTGACGTATGTAATTATGCAAACTAGAAAATACCCCGCGCGTTGCTGCGGGAATCAATAGCAATATATTTCAAGTGATTTGATTGTATGAAACATGGCTGGTTGAATTAATAATATATG
Source organism: Triticum dicoccoides (assembly GCF_002162155.2). Taxonomy (NCBI): domain Eukaryota; kingdom Viridiplantae; phylum Streptophyta; class Magnoliopsida; order Poales; family Poaceae; genus Triticum; species Triticum dicoccoides. The sequence continues at coordinate 720,014,751 of NC_041392.1, forward strand.
TACAAAATCTATAAGTACATATTATTGCATTTGATTATTTTGTAGTAAAAAATTATTTTGAATATAAGTGGCATAATATAATGGAGAACTTTTTCTAATGCATGTCGAATGGACCTTTGATGAGATGGCATGTGTGGTGCGGTGGGATATGTGTGCATGAGTCAACTTATAATGATTTTTTTCTGCATGTTGTG
>NC_041392.1:720015329-720033947 GCF_002162155.2 Triticum dicoccoides
GCATGTTAAGATAATAAAAATAGCGGGATGAGGTACTTAGGTAAATTAGAGGATACCCAGCGCGATGCTGCTGGAATTGGTTGATCAAAATTTTGGTTCATAACATGAGAACAAAAACTAAAAAATACATATGCCTTATTTATTTCATTATGTATAGTGGTAATAATATTTATTTTATATAAATATAATATAATTCCATGGAAAACATTTTCCCATGCATGATTGAATGTTGTGGTGGGCCTTTTTACATTGCATGTTGAGTTGAGCATTTTCCCATTCATAATTGTAAGGTGAGGCGGCATGCTTGCTTGTTGAGATAAATAAGTCAGTGGGGATTACTCTCTTACGTATATAGGATATAGGATAAGTGAGCACACAAGCATAGACAGGTGGAAGCATACAGAAACAAGACACATAATTCTCATTCTCAACAAAAGGCAAGACATTTTTTTTGCTGAGAAGAAGGCAAATTTGCTTTTAACGACATAGATAAGAAAGCACATAATTATGAGAATGGCCTTTTGGCTGCCAGCAGCGCGCGCTCCCTTTTGAATAGTAAACAAAAATATATAGTAAATGTTTTCAAAAAAATTCTGAATTTTTTTGTAGATGTTCGTGTTAGTGTCGCAAGCATCCTTGAAAATTTTCATGCGAAATGGAGCAGCGGTGTTTCGCAGGTGAAAAGAACAAATTTAGTGTGACATTTTGGGGTAGCATTTTCCTTTTTTTGCACAAGCCAAAATGTTTAATCTTTTTTCCTACAAATTTGTATGTAACATTTGGATGTGACAAAGAACACATAGATTTTTTTGGCATTTCAAAAAATATTTTCGCGTGCAGGAGCGTGTGCTCCCGCGAGCACCAACGGATTTCCATATCAAGGTATATCAAAGTATGTAGACATCCATTGCACAAAAAAAACCTCATACATTGGTTGGTACAGTTTAAAAATATTGGTAGAATATGTGCTTAATATGGACATGGCTAGAAATTTCATTTGGTCCAAAACTAATATTGTTGTCAGTGGTAGGGAAAATAATGTTAGAAGGAAAAAAATCCATTCATCTATAGTTACAAATCAGCCGTTTCAGGAGCATAAGGATTTTTTTTAGCAGCAGAACGTAGAGGTAGAAAATGCGAAATACATGTACACGAATCTTGGAGCGTAAATACACGCACATGCACAGATAATAAAACTAGCAGAATATCCCACAAAAAGCCAACGTAGGTTGTATACTACGATTTGTCTCTCGACGTCTGGAACCCTAGCCGCCGTCAGGAGAGGCCATCTTTCAGCGCCGTCCTCCGGCGGCTTCCTTCCGCTGGCGACCTTGGTCGTCGGTGGTGAGGGGGGTCGCCGGATCCATGCGCGTGGATCGATTTTACTCCCTTGTAATCTAGGTTTTTAGGTTGTTCATTGTCTTGACTTCAACGACGACGATGACGGCTTTGAATAAAGAGCATAATTGATTTGCTGCCAAAAATTAGCATGCCAATGTTTGGCATTGTGCCAAATATTGGCAACTACTTGGTTGGCTACGAGTTGTTTTGTCTATCTCACATAAAGTTGCCAATAGTTGGCAAGTCTCGGTATTGCTAATAGTTGGCAGTGCCAATATTTAGCAAGCCAAATATTAGTAGCAAATCAATTATGCTCAAAGATTCGTCGTATCCTTCCCTGACGGCGGAGCTGGGCCCCAGGCAGCCCAGGCCACTGCCTGGGGTGTGGAGAAATTTCTAGGCCAATATATACAAAAAAATTGGCCTGGGGCGCAGCCACTTCAAAGCCCAGGTGGAGGCAGCCCAGGCCAACGGCCCAGCCGCCCAGGCGAGAGGCTTTCCACCCGACAAGCGTTTGCACGAACAGAACAGAAGCAAAGGAAGCTATCAGCCGCTCCTCCCCAACTTCACGAACCCTAGGCGTCGCCGCCGCGTCCCTTCCCGCCGCCGCCGCTACCCCTGCCGACCGTCGTGCTTCCTATCCCCCCCCTTCTCCACCTCGGCGAGACAGGCTTATCCAGCCGCTACCCTTGCCGGCCGTCAGCTACTTCCCTGTTCGGCGAGGCGGCGACCCCGGTGAACTGCCGGCGAGGTGGCCCTTTCCAGGAGGCAGGAGGCGCCTTTCTCCTCAGCGGCCGCAACACAGAGGCACAGAGCAGACAGCAGCAGCCAGCAAGAGCAAAGCTAGTTCTTCCAAACCCCAATTTCTCTTTGTAGATGCTACTATTTGATGATGGTTTTTGTCAATTTCTAGATAACACCGTTGTTGCTTGATGGGAAAACAAAATTTGACACTTAGTAATTTTTTTTCATATAATGTTACAGGAAGGCAAGATGAGTAAAAGAAACAGGACATTGAATTCATTTTTTGAAGTTCGAACCACTGGAACCGCAGAAACGGGTTCTTCAATTCAAACAACTGATAATACCCCTCATATTGTAGCTCAACTCAATCCCGGTGATATTGAAGCAGACCCTGGTAAGAGAATACCAATTGATGATTTGGATGCAGACATTAGAGATCTTGCTAGAAGGGAGTACATTAGTATGGGTCCATGCCAACCAACTAATCATACATATGAACGGTTAAATGGTAGAAGCTTTCATGGTTATTGGTTCAATGATCATCGCGGCTGGTTGGAAATAGCATTGAAAACAACACAGCCTTTTGCTTTTATTGTTTCCTATTTAAGCAACCAATCGCTGAAAACTATGGTATTGAAGCATTCACGAAAAATGGATTTAAATCTTGGAAGGATAGGGCTAAAGTTTTCAATCAGCATGTTGGCAAGCATGATAGTGCTCATAATAAATCTAGGCAACATTATGAGGATTTCAAAAATCAAAGACAAAATTTGCCACATGTGTTTGATAGGGGTTCTAATAAGAAAGAAGAAGAATACAAAGCTCGTCTCTTGATTATAATGGGTATTGTCAAATTTTTGCTACTACAAGCTCTTGCCTTTTGTGGTCATGATGAGTCTACTAGCTCAATGAATAAGGGTAACTTTAGAGAGTTGTTGGACTTGTTCATAAAGAAAGACCCAAAGGTGGAAAAATTGTTTGGGGATGCAGGAGATAACCATAAATTGACTTCACATGAGATACAATTGGATTTATGCAAGGCTTGTTCACAAGAGACCACCAAAGTCATTCTTGAGGAGATTGGAGAGAGTAAATTTGCATTACTTGTTGATGAGTCCAGAGATGCATCTATGAAGGAGCAAATGGCTATGTGTTTGAGGTCAGTACCTTTGCTTGTATTTTCTTAAAAGTTTTTGTGGGTGTATTTTCTTAAAGGTTTTTATATATTAATCATGCTCCTTTGTCTTATGTAGGTATCTTGGCAAACGAGGAGATGTGATTGAGAGATTCATGGCAGTTGAGCATGTTCCTGACAAGAAAGCAACTTCACTAAATATAGCTTTGGATGGTATGTTTGCTACTCTTGGCTTGTCTATGTCTAATATGAGAGGGCAGGATTATGATGGGGCTTCAAACATGAGAGGGGAATTCCGTGGATTGCAAAGATTGATCTTGGAGGAAAATCCTTATGCTCAGTATATACATTGTTTTGCCCATCAGTTACAATTAGTGGTTGTTGCTGTTGCCAAGTGTTGTTCATCAGTAAGGGATTTTTTAATAGACAAGCATGGTTGTTAACATTGTTAATGCTTCTTGTAAAAGACATGATCAGTTAGCCCAAAAGCAACATGGTGAAATAGCGACAGATAGAGGCTGGGGAACTTCTTGTGGGAAGAGGGAAAAACCAATTAACTAACCTTGCTAGACCTGGTGATACACGGTGGGGTCACATCATAAAACCTTGTGCCGTCTTGTTGAGATGTGAAAACCAGTTTTGAAGGTATTAGAAAATTTACACAATGATGCAGATAATGTTGCCTAAAGAACCACAACTGCTAGGTTGATAAAGCACATAGAGTCCTTTGAATTTGTTCTCATATTGCATCTTATGATTAGATTATTGGGCAAGACTAACAATCTCTCACAATGCAAGCAATTGAAAGATCAGCATATTGTACGTGCTGTGGGATTGATTAAAACCACGATGGAGGATATTCAAGAGATAAGGCATAATGGTTGGGATGAGCTCTTTAAAGAGGTAACCGACTTTTGTGTTAAATACAACATTGTAGTGCCAAATATGGAAGATACAAGAACTGCTAATGGGCGTTCAAGAACTTGGGGTGGGCAATTGGTAACATACAACCACCATTTTAAAAATGAAGTATTCAATATGTTGCATGATCAACTTATTAGTTAAACAACCGCTTTGCTGAAAGGTCTACTCAATTGTTGAGATGCATTGCTTGTCTTGATCCCGAGAATTCATTTGCCAATTATAATGAAGACAAGCTAGTAGATCTTGCTAATATGTATGATGCTGATTTCTCTACATATGAAGTTGCTTTTGTCCTTAGAAACCAACAATTAGACTCATTCATTGGAGAAGCAAGAACAGATCCACATTTGATGAATTGAAATGACCTTGGTCATCTTGCCATGAATATGGTTACAGCTCATATGCACACAACGTTTCCCTTGGTTTACCGTGTTGTTGAGTTAGCATTGATTTTACCTATTGGAACCGCAACAGTGGAAAGGGCATTCTCAGCAATGACTATTATCAAGACTGGATTGAGGAACAAAATGGGTGATGATTGGATTAATCATAGAATGGTATGTTACATTGAGCGAGATGTATTTGTTAGTATCGAAGAATTAAAGATCATCGAGCGATTTCAAGGTTATCGCACACGCAAAGGCATTTTGCCTCGTCCTAGCCGTAAGTTTTTAGATTTTGCATCTATTATTAACTAGTTTTACATGCTATATTATGCACTGATTTGCATTTCAAAATTTATCATTGAAGGTTTAGCTTCTTCTGCTATTGAAGATGTAGTCATGGAAGGCTCAGATCAACCAATCCTTTGATTTGGTATCAATCTTTATTATCATCTATATATGCTATATATTGTCTTTTGATTTGCCTTGCTTTATTAGTTGGCCCATCATGGAACAAATGTTGTCATTGAATATCATATTTGGTTTCTTGTTAGTTATGCAACATAGATTGACTTTCGTATGCTTTGAAACGACAGTTTTTTGTGGGTACTTTTTAGCCCTTAGTTTCTTGCCTAGGGCGTCAGCCAATCATGGCTCCGCCACTGATCGGTCCTATGGTTGGGGATGGATTTGGAAAGAGGGTGGGGGATGCGCCTGGCCCCCTGGGCGCGCCCCCTACCTCGTGGGCCTCCTGGAGCTCCTCCGACCTCGACTCCAACTCTATATATTCACTTTCGGAGCGAAAAAAAATCAGGGAAAAGGATTCATCGCGTTTTACGATATGAAGCCGCCGTCGAGCCCTAAAACCTCTCGGGAGGGATGATCTGGAGTCCGTTCAGGACTCCAGAGAGGGGAATCCGTCGCCGTCGTCATCATCAACCATCCTCCATCACCAATTTCATGATGCTCACCATTGTGCGTGAGTGATTCCATCGTAAGCTTGCTGGACGGTGATGGGTTGGATGAGATTTATCATGTAATCGAATTAGTTTTGTTAGGGTTTGATCCCTAGTATCAACTATGTTCTGAGATTGATGTTGCTATGACTTTGCTACGTTTAATGCTTGTCACTAGGGCCCGAATGCCATGATTTCATCAATATATGAGAGTTCTTGACCCTATCTTGCAAGTCTATAGTCACCTACTATGTGTCAACCCCGAAGTAACAATAATCGGGACCACTCCCGGTGATGACAGTAGTTTGAGGAGTTCATGTATTCACTGTGTGTTAATGCTTTGGTCCGGTACTCTATTAAAAGGAGGCCTTAATATCCCGTAGTTTCCACTAGGACCCCGCTGCCACGGGAGGGTAGGAAAAAGATGTCATGCAAGTTCTTTTCCATAAGCACGTATGACTATATTTAGAATACATGCCTACATTACATTGATGAATTGGAGCTAGTTCTATGTCCCCCCTAAGTTATGACTATTACATGATGAACCGCATCCGGCATAATTGTCTATCACCTATCCATTGCCTACGAGCTTTGCATATATTGTTCTTTGCTTATTTACTTTTCCGTTGCTATTGTTACAATCCCTACAAAATACGAAAAACATTACTTTTGTTATCATTACCTTTTGCTACCGTTACCACTACTATCATATTACTTTGCTACTAAGTACGTTGCTGCCGATATTAAGTTTCCAGGTGTGGTTGAATTGACAACTCAGCTGCTAATACCTGAGAATATTCTTTGGCCCCCCTTGTGTCGAATCAATAAATTTGGGTTGAATACTCTACACTCAAAAACTGTTGCGATCCCCTATACTTGTGGGTTATCAAGACTATTTTCTGGCGCTTGATTTTGAGTGACTTGGGATTTATATCTGCTTATCATTATGAAGAACTTGAAAGATCCAAGAACCAAGATTTATCCCTCAACTACGAGGGGAGGTAAGGAACTACCATCTAGCTCTGCACTTGATTCAACTTCTGTTTTGAGTAAGTTTGCGACACCTAAACATGCTTCTGCTATTGATTCTGATATGTCGCATGTTATTGATGATGCCACTTCTGCTATGCATGATACTTGTGGTGAAACTACTTCTATGCCTGATACTACCGTGCCACTTGGTGAATTTCTTGATGAACAACTTGCTATGGCTAGAGAGAATGAAATTATTGAAACTGATAATATTGATGAAAGTAATGATGAAGACTCTCCCCCTAATAAATATGAATTGCTTGTTGTTCCTAAGGGTTATGTTATGGATGAAGAAGCTACTAGAGCTATTTTAGCTTGCAATTGTAGATATGATCGAAAGAGGTTATTAGCTAAATGGAAGCAGCAATCCCTTAATGTTAGAATGAAGCCTGACCCTGCTTTTCTACTTCACCTATCTGTGTTACTGATAAGGATTATGAATTATCTGTTGATCCTGATATAATTACTTTGGTTGAATCTGATCCTTTTTATGGCTATGAATCTGCAACTGTTGTGGCACATCTTACTAAGTTAAATGATATAGCCACCCTGTTCACTAATGATGAGATAACTGGTTACTTTTATATTTTTAAAATGTTTCCGTTCTCATTAAAGGGTGATGCTAAGATATGGTTTAATTCTCTTGATCCTGGTTGTGTGCGTATACCAAGGATATGATTTATTACTTCTCTGCTAAATATTTCCCAGCTCATGAGAAACAAGCTTCCTTAAGGGATATATATAATTTTGTGAAAATTGAAGAAGAGAGTCTCCCACAAGCTTGGGGGAGGCTTCTCTAATTACTTAATGCTTTGCCTGATCATCCTCTTAAGAAAAAATGAAATACTTGATATCTTTTATAATGGACTACCCGATGCTTCCAGAGATTACCTGGATAGTTGTGCTGGCCTGTTTTCAGGGAAAGAACACCAGATGAAGCTGAAATTCTATTAAATAATATGTTGACTAATGAAAATAATTGGATACTTCCTGAGCCTATTCCTAAACCAACTCCGAAGAAAAGAGGTATTCTATTTCTCAGTCCTGAAGATATGCAAGAGGCAAAGAAATCCATGGAAGAAAAGGGTATTAAAGCTGAAGATGTTAAGAATTTGCCTCCTATTGAAGAAATACATGGTCTTAATTTACCGCCTATCGAAGAAATGCATAATTTTAATCCATCTCCTATTGAAGAAATACATGGTCTTGATAACCCGACACAAGTAGTAAAGGTAAATTCTCTCTATAGATATGATAATACTGAAATCCCATTTACTAAGTTCGCTAGCCCATGCATAGATGAGTTTGATAAATTTATGGTTAAGCAAGAAGACTTCAATGCCTATTTTGGTAGAGAATTAAAACGCAGTGCTGATATGCTTGAACACTTGGGTGATTATATGGCTAATGTCAAAGGTGAACTTAAACTTATTAGTAAACATGCTTCTATGGTTACCACTCAAGTAGAACAAGTACCTAAAGCTCAAAATGATTTGCTCAATGAATTGAATAGTAAGAATAATGATTTTGTTGTTAGAGTGGCTACTAGAACTGGTAAAATGACTCGGGAACCTTTGTATCCTGAAGGCCACCCTAAGAGAATTGAGCAAGATTCTCAAAGAAATAATATAGATGCACCTAGTCCTTCTAAAAGGAAGAAAAAGAAAAATGATAGGACTTTGCATGCTTCTAGTGAACCTATTACTGAAACACCAGAGAATCCAAATGATATTTCTATTTCTGATGCTGAAACACAATCTGGTAATGAACCTGAAACTAGTGATAATGTTAATAATAATGTTCATGATGATGCCCAACCTAGCAATGATAATGATATAGAAATTGAACCTGCTGTTGATCTTGATAACCCATAATCAAAGAATCAACGTTATGATAAGAGAGACTTTGTTGGTAGGAAACATGGTAAAGAAAGAGAACCATGGGTTCAGAAACCCATGCCTTTTCCTCCCAAACCATCCAAGAAAAAGGATGATGAGGATTTTGAGCGCTTTGCTGAAATGATTAGACCTATCTTTTTGCGTATGCGATTAACTGATATGCTCAAAATGAATCCTTATGCTAAGTACATGAAAGAAATTGTCAATAATAAAAGAAAGATACCAGAAGCTGAAATTTCCACCATGCTTGCTAATTACACTTTTAAAGGTGGAATACCAAAGAAACTTGGAGATCCAGGAGTACCCACTATACCATGCTTCACTAAAAGAAACTATGTTAAAACTGCTTTCTATGATCTTGGAGCCGGTGTTAGTGTTATGCCTCTCTCTTTATATCGTAGACTTGATTTAAATAAGTTGACACCTACTGAAATATCTTTGCAAATGGCTGATAAATCAACTGCTATACATGTCGGTATTTGTGAGGATGTGCCTGTTGTGGTTGCAAACGTTACTATTTTAACGGACTTTTTTATTCTTGATATTCCCGAGGACGATAGTATGTCTATTATTCTTGGAAGACCCTTTTTGAATACTGCAGGGGCTGTTATTGATTGCAACAAAGGCAATGTCACTTTTCATGTTAATGGCAATGAGCATACGGTACACTTTCCAAGGAAACAACCTCAAGTCCACAGTATCAATTCTATTGGAAAAATTTCATCAATTATTTTTGGAGGTTTTGAATTTCCTCTTCCTACTCTCAAGAAGAAATATGATATTCTTATTGTTGGGGATGTACATATCCCCGTTGAGGTAACCTAGTGTTATTCGAAAATTCTCTGGTTCCATGTTATTCGGAATGAGTTTGTTAACAAGACTTGATCAACCTTGTTAGTGGATTCCTTTTGATAATCATGAGATGGATGAATTTAGAAAACACAACTCTCTGTACCCTCCTTTTACTTTCTGTTATTTATATTAAATAAAATAAAATTAGTATTTTCTATCTTTTATGTGAATTATCCATGCAATATAAAAATACCCCGAAAATAAAAGTTCTCCAAATGCCCTGAAATTTAAATATGATTTTTTCTAGAATATTTGAGAATATTTGGCACTGAGAACACAGCAGGAGGAGCTGGCACCTGGCCACGAGGGTCACGGGCGCGCCCTACCCCCTGGGTGCGCCCCTGCCTCGTGAGCCAACAATGGCCCTCCTCCACTTATTCCTACACCCACACACTCCTTCTTCCTCCCACAAACACCATTATCCAGCTCAAAACCGAGTCCAAGCTCATTTTGCTTCCATTTCCGATCTCCTTGCTCAAGGCACCTCTCACAAAACTGCTTTGGGGGATTGTTCCTTGGTATGTGACTCCTCCAATGGTCCAATTAGTTTTTGTTCTAGTGCTTTATTCATTGCATATTTTTACTGCCTAGGTGGCCATGTTCTTGAGCTTGATTGTCAAATTTATGTGGTTCCAAGTAGTTTTGATGCGTGATATAGGCTCTAGGCACTTGTAGGAGTAGTTGCTATCAATTTTGTTGAGTTTGGTTTACTTTTATTTGAAGTTACTAAAAATTTCAGAAATTTTTTAGAGGAAGAAATATGTTTAGGAAAATGTACCAAGGTGGTCCTTCAAGGAAGCAAGGACCCAGGCTTGCAATGCGTGATGCTGATGATGAACCACCAAGGGACGCCCCAGTGCGGCCTTGTGAATGGCCTTCAGAGGACTTCATGGATCGAGCAGGAATTAAGGAAGAATTTAATGCATATTTGCGTAATGCTGATCTTGTGAGCCTCGAGGAAGAAAAATGCCATCAGTACCACTATCTCACTAGATTCTTTGTGAGGAGGTTTGAATTTTCATCTTCACGTAATTCTCAAACTATCCTGTTTGATCTTATGAAAATTCTTACACTATGGACTCAGAGGACTTTACCACTGCTTGCAAACTTCCACAATGGGGTAGTACTAGTGAACCTCGCAAATATGAATTTAGAGATTTTCTTGCTAGTATAACTGTGGGGGAATCTAGAGATATAGCACAAGCTACCATAGGGAGCATTCATTTTCCTGCTATACATTATTTTGCTCTCTTCATAGGTAGGTGCATAAATGGTAAAGACGAAGCATGTCATATGTGTGTCCCTGACCTCAGTATTCTTAGGAGTGCTGTCTTAGGAGATAAATCTTATAATTTGGGAGCCATTGTTGCATGTAGGTTGCATCATAATAGATTCAATGGAGATTTCTTTGGTGGAATTTATGCAACCCGTATAGCTAATTTTCTTGGTATAACCATACGTGAGGATGATATTGAGTTGCCTTCTGCTTATTTGGATTATGAGGCTATGGTTCGTCATCAGTTTGTTGAGAGGAACGATCAGTTCCTCCAGTACCGACTAATCTTTGACAGACGACGCACCTATCATGTCGCTCTCCCTGCTTCTACTTTCTTTGATTTTCAGGCAAAGGGGAGATATTCTATAACTAGAGAGGAGGCAGAAGAGTATAAGAGGAGGGCTGAGATAGCTCGCCTCCAAGCTGCAGCCAACGATGCAATGACTGCTGCATCTCAGTACGACCCCAACTACAACTTTGGATATCCGCCAGGCCATCCGTAGCATTAGACCAACTTAGGCCAAAAGCCAAAGCTTAGGGGAGTACGTATTTCTCACCGACATTACATTTATGTTCACACACTCATTGCTAGATGTCGGTGCTCATATTTTTTCATTGTATCATCCATGCTAGTTTATTTTCTTTTTTATGCTTTCTTCTTGTGTGTTTGATAAACCTTAAGAAAAAAACAAAAAAACGTAGTTGTAGCTTTTAGCTAGTTTTAATTTCCATGCTTGTAATAGTAATTAAAAAGAAAACCCAAAAAGATTTTTTGTTCTTCTTTTGCTTGTTGGGAGCTTTCCCATGTAAATAGTTTTATTTCTTTTCCTTTCTTTGGGGGTCGATAGGACAAGACCGTAATTAAATTTTTGAAGTGGCTTTTATATGCATTATTGTTGATCTGGCAAAAGAGCCCATATTGCCTTGTCTTCTCATGTTTATTGAATGCTTGCAGATTCCAGCTTAGTCCAATGCACGTGCACTATTATTATTATCCACATCGTTCACTCGTGCAAGTGAAAGGCAATTATGGCGATATATGATGGACTGATTGAGATGAGAAAAGCTGGTATGAACTCGACCTCTCTTGTTTTTGTAAATATGATTAGTTCATCATTCCAGATTCAGCCTATTATGAATAAACATGTTCGCAAGGACAACTAAAGATCATAGTTTCTTATGCCATGCTTAATTAGCTAGGAGCTCATAATGGTTTATCTTGCGTGCCAACATGCTATTAAAATGGTTGTGATGTGGTATGATAGGGTGGTATCCTCTTTTGAACGATTCGAGTGGCTTGACTTGGCACATGTTCACGCATGTAGTTGAAACAAAATTAACATAGCCTCTATGATATTTATGTTCATGGTGCATTATATCCTACTCATACTTGCATTCGGTGTTGATTAATTTTAATGCATGTTCATGACTATTGCCGCTCTCTAGCTGGTCGCTTCCCAGTCTTTTTCTAGCCTTCACCTGTACTAAGCGGGAATACTGTTTGTGCATCCAACTCCATAAACCCCAAAGTTTTTCCATATGAGTCCACCATACCTACCTATATACGGTATCTACCTACCGTTCCAAGTAAATTTGTATGTGCCAAACTCTAAACCTTCAAATAAACATTCTATTTTGTATGCTCGAATAGCTCATCTATCAACTAGGGCTGTCCGTATCTTCCATGTTAGGCGGGTTATTCTCAAGAGTGGACTCCGCTCCTCACTCACGAGAAAATGGATGGTCACCGGGATGCCCAGTCCCATGCATTATGCAAATCAAATCAAAATAATTGCAAACAAAACTCCCCTAGGGACGCTTGTTAGTTGGAGGCACTCATTATTTCGAGTAAGCCATGGATTGATGCTTGTTGGTGGAGGGGGAGTATAAACTTTACCATTCTATTTGGGAACCGCCTATAATGTGTGTAGCATGGAAGATATTGCCATCTCTTAGTTGTTATGTTGACAATGAAAGTATACCGCTCAAAATATTATTCACCTCTATTTCAAAACCGAACTCTGGCACCTCTACAAATCCCTGCTTCCCTCTGTGAAGGGCCTATCTATTTACTTTTTTGTTGAGTCATCCTCCTCTTATTAAAAAGCACCAGTTGGAGAGCACCACTGTCATTTGCATTCATTACTGTTAGTTTACATTGAGTATGACTTGACTGGATCTCTTTTATCATGAATTACAATGTCTAGTCGGTCCTTGATCTTTAAAGGTACTTTGCATTTATGTTTTGCGGTCTCAGAAAGGGCTAGAGAGATACAATCTTGTTATATCATATTATGATTGTTTTGAGAAAGTGTTGTCATCCGAGATTTATTATTATTGCTCGCTAGTTGATTATGCCATTGATATGAGTAAACATGAGACCTAAGAGTTATTGTGAATATGGTTAGTCCATAATCTTTGCTGAAAACTTGAATGCTGGCTTTACAGATTTACAACAACAAGAGCAAACAGAGTTTGTAAAAGTTTTTCTTTATCACTTTTAGTTTGTCAACTGAATTGCTTGAGGACAAGCAAAGGTTTAAGGTTGGGGGGAGTTGATACGTCTCCGTCGTATCTACTTTTCCAAACACTTATGCCCTTGTTTTGGACTCTAACTTGCACGATTTGAATGGAACTAACCCGGACTGACGCTGTTTTCAGCGGAATTGCCATGGTGTTATTTATGTGCAGAAACATAAGTTCTCGGAATGACCTGAAACTCCACGGAGCATATTTTTGGAAATAATAAAAAATCCTGGCAAAAGATCAAGACGAGGTGGCCCACACCCTAGCCACGAGGGTGGGGGGCGCGCCTGCCCCCCTGGGCGCGCCCCCTACCTCGTGGGCCCCCTGGAGCTCCTCCGACCTCGACTCCAACTCTATATATTCACTTTCAGAGAGAAAGAAATCAGGGAAAAGGATTCATCGCGTTTTACGATACAGAGCCGCCGCCAAACCCTAAAACCTCTCGGGAGGGCTGATCTGGAGTCCGTTCGGGGCTCTGGAGAGGGGAATCCATTGCCGTCGTCATCATCAACCATCCTCCATCATCAATTTCATGATGCTTTTCATCGTAGGCCTGTTGGGCGGTGATGGGTTGGATGAGATTTATCATGTAATCGAGTTAGTTTTGTTAGGGTTTGATCCCTAGTATCCACTATGTTCTGAGATTGATGTTGCTATGACTTTGCTATGCTTAATGCTTGTCACTAGGGCCCGAGTGCCATGATTTCAGATCTGAACCTATTATGTTTTCATCAATATATGAGATTTCTTGATCCTATCTTGCAAGTCTATAGTCACCTACTATGTGTTATGATCCGGCAACCCCGAAGTGACAATAATCGGGACCACTCCCGGTGATGACCGTAGTTTAAGGAGTTCATGTATTCACTATGTGTTAATGCTTTGGTCCGGTACTCTATGAAAAGGAGGCCTTAATATCCCTTAGTTTCCGCTAGGACCCCGCTGCCACGGGAGGGTAGGACAAAAGATGTCATGCAAGTTCTTTTCCATAAGCACGTATGACTATATTCGGAATACATGCCTACATTACATTGATGAATTGGAGCTAGTTCTGTGTCCCCCTAGGTTATGACTGTTACATGATGAACCGCATCCGGCATAATTCTTCATCACCGATCCATTGCCTACGAGCTTTCCATATATTGTTCTTCGCTTATTTACTTTTCCGTTACTATTGTTACAATCACTACAAAATACCAAAAACATTACTTTTGTTATCATTACCTTTTGCTACCGTTACCACTACTATCATATTACTTTGCTACTAAGTACGTTGCTGCCGATATTAAGTTTCCAGGTGTGGTTGAATTGAAAACTCAACTGCTAATACTTGAGAATATTCTTTGGCTTCCCTTGTGTTGAATCAATAAATTTGGGTTGAATACTCTACCCTCGAAAAATGTTGCGATCCCCTATACTTGTGGGTTATCAGCAGGCTAAGGGAGGCTACGAACGCCCCATATTCTCTGACGGGCTCGGGTTGGTAGCCCGAAGCCGTGTGTACGAGACCGAAGGAGTGATCAAGCCATCGAAACACGGATACCGGCCATGGGACTTCCCCTGGATGGCCACCACCGCCATGTCGTCGATCTGAGACTGGGCGACTTCAGGAATAGGAACATCCGGATGCAACCTCTGAAAGTGTTGAGTGTAAGACTCCAGGTGATCCTCGGTCTTTCCGTAGTACTGGCTCTCACCATCCTTGCGATCACTCCGCTCGCAGCTTCTACGACTCAATGTCTAAGAGCGGCCTCTTCAACTTGTCCTCCTGCAACGTCAAACAGAAGTTAGCTGTACATAATAACATGACGGTAAAGAAGAACAAGAATGCATCCTGCATATAGATATACCTTCATGGCCTTGAAGCCCCAGTGCACTACTAGGAAAAAGGCTACTAGCAGCGCGGGTAAAATGGCTACTATTAGCGCGGGTACTCGCGCTACTAGTATCGCACTACAGCTAAAAGTTAGTAGTAGCATGGGTCGAACCCGCGCTACCACTAACTTTGTTAGTAGCAACGATGGTTCAATCTGCGCTTCTGCTATTATGAACCGCGCTACTACTAATGAAAATAGTAGTAGCGTGTCTATAGTCCCGACACTACTAGTATCCTAAATACTAGTAGCGCACCATTTTATCCCCACGCCACTACTAACTTGTTAGGAATTTTAAAAAATAAAATCAACCAAATTCATTCTATCACACAGTTGTCGTATCTTCTCTAGTTCCTCATTGTAGCAGCAACTCATGTATAATTTCATTCTATCGCATAGTTACATAAGAAACTACGTCCCTCCTTGTAGCAGCAACTCATGTATAATTCCATTCTAGCGCACAGTTACATAAGCAACTACCTACATAAGTTGTTATGGCCCGATACGAAAATTGGACCACTTGTCAATGTGCGGCGCCTGCCCGGCCTGATCTCGCGGCCTGCAGCTGTGACGAAACACATTGGATAGCCTCGAAGAGCCACACCTGACTGACGGCAGCCGCCGCCTTGAGTTGCGACGCAGCCACGTCCCTCGCTCTGGCCCTCAGCTCCAACTAGACTGGTCGATGTCGATCTTGTGCCTCGCCACCAGCGGATGGAGGAAGCCATCGTACACGTGCCCCGCTCCCCGCACTCTGAAACCCAAACATCATTAAGATTCAGATTCAGAATTGGCCACACATCAAATCAAGTATATCTGAATGTTGATCATCTCTCGGGCTCGGCGTGTCCGGTCGACTGCTTACACGTGTGCTGGGGTGACAAAGGTAGAGAACGAGCAGCAGCTTCGCTTCTCTGTACATCGGTAGCCACGACACCGTCCAATCCATGAACCTCTCGACAACCGTCATTGTCACTACCAGAACCCTGCAGCATTACAAACAAATGTTCAGAAACTTCAGATTCTTCAAAAGAATGGCACGGAAAAACAATGCGGTACATGTAGATGCCAATGTGCAACATTTTTTCCAGAGATTCTTATTTAAGCCGTAATGCACAATTGAAGCTATAAGCTATTTCCAAGTAGTGAAAAGTGTAGAGAATAGTTATATAAGAACGCATATAGATTTGACAAGTGCATAGAAAACATAAAGCCCAATAGAAACACAGAATAGGCAAATCATGCAACCACATAATCATGTTAACTTCTATTTACTCACAAATCAAATGACATCAAAATCAACATACTGGCATTGGTCCTCGACACAATGGATGCGAAAGAGGCTGACTGAGATCATAAAAAAATAATATAAGAAGGACCAAGACACTCATATTTTAGTCCAAACATATACGAGGACATATCATAAGGCACATACAAAGTAGCAATGAATAGATAAGACATGTTGGATCGGTTTTCCTCAGTTAAATATAGTAACGGTTATGGAAGCAGTCATAGTGTACATTTTACACTAAAGCAATCATTTCTTTCAGCTTGAAACAAAGACACCAAAAAAGGAGGAAGTATCAGGCACACATTTACCTTGTCAGAAATCAGATACTCGGCATGCAAGCAATCTGAACAATTTCCTTATCAATGCCAAGTTCCTGCCCACCAAACTGGTTGCATGGGAAAGCAAAGATCTCAAAACCTGTAGTCCCATAAAATTGTTAGCATAACATATCGTAACTCAAAATCAAGGACTAATCATATGCAAATAGATCATCCCCTGGTCCTTGTACTTCTTGTAAGTTCCATGTAACAAAATGCAATTGGTTAGAATCGAACCAAAACCACGCGTGCTGCACGATGGCGTCGAAAGCTCACTTAATGGATGACCAAATGTGAAATCCCTATAGACTTGGCTGTAAATCTAATCATTTCTAATTACCTATTTCTAAAGTGCAAGACACAGGACATACATTATGAATTCAGAAACTATAACATCAGTTTTTTTCCTTCTGAAGTGGACATCTTTCACTTATTTGCATGTAGCAGCTGCCATGTATCCATTGTGAATTCAGAAACTATAACATCAGTTTGGTTGTTTTTTTGCCATGACGAAAATATCAAATAAGATACAATAGACGATGAAGTAATGAAGTGCCAATTTCTCTCTCCTTCCCCTTCTACATATTTATTCTTTTAGATGATGTGATGTACAAATTATCATTAGCCTATATGTACTTACATCTTTATAAATAAATCGTTCTGTTTATGAGTGCAAGCATATTTGATTATTATTGAACTATTATTGCATCTATGCTCAATTGGGAGCATACAACTGTTTAAGTTCTTGCATACTATTCTTAATTGTTGGGTCATATTGTTCTGAACCTTTTATTATGTTCATCACATGCAGGTTTGAAGGTGTTGTGATTTTGGACAGAAGGAAGGAAGGAAGAATAGTTTGCTCAATACAAGTCAAGAAGGAGGTCCTACACGCCACCAAAGTCAGAGCTGGACATGTATTTGGAGGAAAATTTTGAAAGCACTCAGGAAAGTTTTGATATTTTGATTTGGTGGAGAACACATGCTGAAAAATATCCTTTTAGATGGTTTGATCCAATATATTTTAGTAATGTTCCTGAATTTCTTTCTTCTTAAAAATCCAATCTGTTTAGTGCTTGTTTGGATACCCTTTTGTCCATTCCTTTCTAATAATTTTTCTGTTTGTATTCTAGATCTTAATTCTGAATTTTGTATTTTGCAGTACATGTACTGTGTAATCTGACAAGACTTGTTGATCGAATCCAAGCTCGTATCAGCCGCTTAGTCCATCTATGATGTGTTGTCAAAGAAAAAGGATCAACTGAACAATAGAGCTGATGTTGGGGCCTGGAGGAAACTATGCTGCCTTGCTTGTTATGTGAAGCTAGTGCCTGGTCCTCATTTGGTTGCTTTGTAATAAAATCAGTGTTTTTATTCATTCTCCAACTTTGAATGGTGAATCATGCTAGAACTGTTCTGTTATGGCAGAAAACCATTGATGCCCTTTTTATGGCATAGAAAGTATTGTCAAATTATCATCACTAGCCAATTTCACATATACTGCAGATTTAGATCCAACAACAGAGGAATCATCACTAGCCAATTTCACATATACTGCATATGCTAATTTTGGCTCACCAGGCTGGTTCCGGCGAGCTTGGTCAGCCTGGAGGTGTCCTGGTAGCACTGATCCTCGATGGTGCTCTGCGAGGGTCGATCAAAACAACGGGTGAGGGGAACTTTGCAGGGGAAGGGAACAAACCCTAGGTATTAACAATCAGGGCTGGAACCGGTGAGGAGGCGGCGAGCGAGCGGACCTTGAGCTCGGCCATGACGTGGGAGACGGCGTCGGCGGCGGTGTCATCGAGGAGGGCGCGCTTGAGGGCAGCGGCCTCGGTGAAGTCCTCGGCCTCCACCTCCTCCTCCAGCTGGAAGCGCAGCACGGACGCGTAGTCCACCTCCACGAAGTGCCGGCTCCAGCGGGTCTAGTCCCACGCTGACGCCGATGCCGCGGGGGAGGAGGCCGCGGTGCAGCGGCATGCCGTAGGGGAGGAGGAGCTGGCGCCGCGGCAGGCGGGCACATGCACGGCGGAGGGGGCGGGGGCGGGCAGCGGCGCGAGACGGGGAGC
>NC_041392.1:720034203-720058459 GCF_002162155.2 Triticum dicoccoides
CGGCGTGGTGCACGCAGCCGGGGGCATGGGGGCGAACGGACGGATGAGAGGAGGTGGAAGGGAGGCCGGCGGCGAGTGGGTTGGGAGAGGAGAGGAGGTTGGGGATCTGGATCGGGATGCGTGGTTTTTTTAGACAGACAGGGGGTGGGTGGTGTGGGACAGTTGGTGGGGTGGGAGGTGGTAGTTGGGTGGGAGTGTGGATCGGGCCGGGGTGGACACGCTTAGTAGTAGCGTGGCGGTGTTACCTGCGCTACTACTACTTACTTAGTAGTAGCACCGGTTTTATACCCCTCGCTACTACTATGGCCTATCCCGGGGGCATTGTTGGAGACCATTTAGTAGCAGCGCGGGTTTATACCCCTCGCTACTACTATCGACTTAGTAGTAGCGCGGTTTTTATACCCCTTGCTACTACTAATTAGCAGTAGCGCCCATTTTTAAACCGCGCTACTGATAAACTTCTGTGTATAAGGTTTTCTCTAGTAGTGGTGGTTCCTGTTTCCTTGGTCGTGTGTCCCGTCTTTTCCACGGTTAGCCCGGGCCTTGCTGCTCTTGGCAGCAAACTCTGCATCGTCGCCGATCCACCTATCCACCAAACTCGCCCATCCTCCATCCCTTCCATAGCACCAACGAGGAATAACCTATGCAAATTTTGGTAGCATGACATGTGAGCACGAAACATATAGTGGACTGCTTGAAACAATGAAAAGTCAGTAATAGTTACCTTCATGAACTTCTCCCTGCTCAAGGTAAGGCGTTGCCTCCGCGCTTGAGTTTTGGTCATCTTTTGATGAAGGTAGATGTGGTAGTACTGTGAGACGGCAACCCAGCGCACCTCGTACTACAACTGACGAGCTTTCTTCTTCGCAGCCGCAAGCAAGACCACGTCGGCTCTGGCCTTGTGCTCATCAAGAACTCTATAGAGTTGCTGCAATCATGCATAAACCAGAAGCAAACAAGCTCGTTGCCTCGTAGTGGGCCCAGCTCATGGCCAAAACCCGCAGCTGCGGGTCCCTGGCTGGCCGCAGGAAGAATAGGCCCGGCCAAAACTCCT
Organism: Triticum dicoccoides; assembly: GCF_002162155.2. Classification (NCBI taxonomy): domain Eukaryota; kingdom Viridiplantae; phylum Streptophyta; class Magnoliopsida; order Poales; family Poaceae; genus Triticum; species Triticum dicoccoides. The sequence goes on from NC_041392.1 coordinate 720,035,258, forward strand.
TCAACAGGAAAATGATAAGGCCGTTCGGTTTACGGCCCTTTCCGTGAAGGATCTAGTTACTGCAAAAGAATCAAAGGATTGCCATGTGTACAATAAGAAAATGTTGTCATGTGTTGAAAATATGATTAAGAGGCACTTACTCTGTCCCCGCAGGTTCAATGAGTCACTTGTGCGCCTCGATAGAAGGTGGTGCAGGTACTCTGGCAGTACCACACAACCACCCCTGTGGAGCACCCGGTGGCAAGTCACCCCACAACTCGGGGTCAACCTCCCCTCCACCACCCTCCTCGCCCTCCTCCTTACCCTCCTCATCAGCCTCCTCCTCCTCACCCTCCTCCTCCTCGCCATCAGGAACATACTACTCCTCCTCAGACTTAGAAGGTTCTTCGCTATAGGAGGGCATCGAAGAATACCCTCCTATTTCGGACACGGCCCGGAGTTTTTTGCCCCGACTGCCTCTCCCCCCACCTCCTCTTCCTCTAGGGGCTCTCCCCCACCCCTCCTCCTCTAGGGTCTCCTCCCCGACCCCTCCACCTCTCTATGAGGTGTCATCCTCGCGTAGTCGAGAGGGAACCTTGTGGGCTCGTCCACTCGGAGTAAGTCCTTTGAATTTACTGAGGAAACTAGCGCTGCTGGACTTGCCCATGATTAGCAAACCTGCATTGAGAAGAGAATAGACAATTAGTAAGGATATCAAATAAACAATTATACAGGAAAGACATTAATAACAGAAGAGCACATTAAGCATACAAGAAAGAACATTAATAACAGAAGAGCACATTAAGCATACTATTGTAATGATCATTAAAAGAACTTACACTTTTTAGAACCCATATGAATCATCACTATTGTAATCTATTTGTCGACCGGTCTCATCATCACTATCACGCATATCTTCTTCGTTGTCTGATGGAGGTGGAGGCTCTTCCTCATCGTCAGCTTCGTCATTTAACTTTTCAAGCATAATTATGTCTCTTTGATTCACAACTGCCTCGCCATCAATCTGTGCGTCGTTGTTGTTTGGGTCCAGGTCAACATAACCCAAGTCATCATCCTCCTTGTTTCAGACCACGTCATCATGTTCCTCTTGAAAGAACACTCCCTCGTATGTCATGGGGTTTATGTTGTAGTAATCATCATCGTTCGGGTCCGGTAGCTTACCATGTGGCGACACCTTGAACACAACTTCCCAACCCTTTATGTACTCTTTCTGGCATGGGTAAGGCAGATAGTATACTTGTGTGGCCTGGGTAGCGGCGATAAAGAGCTCAGCTCCAGCATAGACGGTTGATGGTTTAACTTCAACTAAACCAACAGAAGGCGCATGTCTTAGACCCTTTTTGGGTTCGAACCATCGGCATTTGAACACAGTGAGACTTAGGTGTTTGCGGCCATGTTTGAATGTAAGCTCGTACATTTTTCCTACCCTTCTGTAGTAATCTACTTTATTATCTCCTTCGATGAAGACTCCGGTATTTATGGTTTTGGGATCAGGTCGAATGTTCTGGTGCTCCTCTGTATGGAAGCGATACCCATTCACATCATACTTTTGGCATGTCATGACGGCAGGGTCAAAACCCATGGAAACCCATCTCAATTCTTCATCCATAGATTCGTTCGGATCATTTCCCTACAAGTTTAATTGAAATTATAGGGTGCATGAGTTTATTTGGAATTGTACGGTGATAAAGGTAATACGGAAGTGTGAAAAATTACTTTCTCCATGAATCACGCAATGAAATTTTTCCTTCCATCAGCACCCTTTCGGAGAAGAGCAAGTGCCCCCACTTCAGTAGGAGGCAGCATTCCCGTCCACTCTTCATCAATGAATCGACTACAATAAGAAAAGCGGTATAAGAACTAGGCAAAGTGAACATAACAAATTGACTAAAAGAATGGTGCAAAGGTATTACCTCATCCACTCATCCTCAACTTCCTTGATGTTGTGCAAGATATAGAGCATGACATCCTCCCACTCATCTCGTGGCATGATATAAGGTGTCGAGCATCCAACCCTACCACCTTTCCCGATGAATAGAGGCAGCTTGGGTTTATACTTGGGTTCTTCTGTATTGTATCGAGACACCTTATTGTGCAGCATGGGAACATGGTCCGGATAGTAGGCTGTCCTGAGGTCTGCCACATCCTCTAGGATAACTGCCTCAGCTATGGAAGCTTCAATCTTATCTTTGTTTCCACATTTCTTTCTCAAATGCTTGTTTTGTCTCTCAGGACCGTACTGCCAACGATTCTGCACAGGCCCCCCCAACAATACCTCGTTCGCGAGGTGCAAAATGGGATGTGTCACCAGAGTAAAGAGCCTGGCGGGAAGATCTTTTCTAGCTTGCATGTCAACTCCGACGCCTTCTTATGCATTTCTTTTATCTTCTCAGGACATACTTCTTTAGCACAAAGCGTGCCAAAGAAATGGCTTAACTCCGCAAGCACACGACAGACACGCTCGGAAACATAGACCCGAACCATCACCGGCATAATCCGCTCAATCCATACATGATAGTCATGACTCTTGAGCCCGGTCACTTTGCCCATTGAAAGATTGACCCCCTTACTTATATTCGACGCATAACCATAAGTGAACTTCACGACGTGTTTCAGCCACTTGAATGCCTCCATCTTATGATCCTTTTTAAGTACGAAGTCAGCATCTGGCTTGAACCATGATTTTCGACTGCCCGTGGGAGGTTGCATGTGTAGACGTGGTCTATCACAAATATTATTTTGATCGACTCTAGCAATAACATTATCCTTTGTATTATCAGGAATGTTGAGGATCGTGCTAAAAAGGGACTCTGCGACATTCTTTTCATTGTGCATAACGTCGATGTTGTATGGAAGTTTGAGTTCCTTAAAATAGGGAAGCTGCGTGAAGGGGGTAATGTGAGTCCAGTTGTGTGTCTCACCATATCCTTCAAAACATTTTTTCCCTTTACCTTTTCCTTTGCCCTCGCCCTCGTGTTCGCCTATGACTTTGCCTTTTCCATTGCCATTGCCTTTGTCTTTCCCTTTGTCGGCAGGCTTAAGAGCTTTCAGCTGAGCAAGCACATCCGCACCAGAAAACATTGGAATCTCGTTTACTTCATGGACAACTTTTCATTTTGTGAAGTTCTTCTTGTCTTCCCTATCAGGATGGTCTGGAGGGAGGAACTGTCGATGCGGGTCAAAGGCAACATACTTGCCACCCTTCTTCAGCCAAATGAAAATCAACGCCTGCATGCACAATGGGCAAGGCATCTTTCCACTTGTACACCATCCGCAGAACAGGGCATAGCCAGGAAAGTCATGCATGCAATACTGTAGCCAAACTTTTATCAAGAAATTTTTCTGCAGATGCCGGTCGTATGTCAACCTCGGGAAGTACAAAGAATGGTGTGAATCATCCACCAACGGCTGCATAAACACACTCAAATTCTTCCCCGTATATTCAGGCCCTAGAATTATAAGCGACAGGAACATGGTCTTGCGTTGTATTATGGCGCCGGGAGGGAGATTGAGCGAAATAACAAATACGGGCCAGCAGCTATATGGATTAGACGACCTACCATATGGATTGAACCCATCACCTGTTATAGCAATTCTGACATTCCCAGTCTCGGCTGCTTTCTCCGGGTACTCTATATCGAATGACTTCCATGTTTCACCTTCTAATGGATGTACACTTTTTTTTGGATTGTACCTTTTCCCTTCCTTGTGCCACCTCATCATTTTGACTGACTCCTCGGTGATGAAAAGGCGCTGCAGTCTTTTTATAAAATCAAGATGCCGAAGAACCTTCACAGGGATTTTTAGCTGCTGCTTCTGACCATGCTCATCGACCACCTCAATATACCGAGAGGAACCACACTTCCTATAGTAGTTGTCATCTGCATACTCATGTCTAAACAAAAGGCAATTCTTTGGACAAACATGTATTTTCTCATAATCCGTGAAGAGCGCCTTCATGATTTTCTTCATAGCGTACATGGTTTTCGGCAGTTCATGGCCCTTAGGCAGGTTGTTAGCCCATACTACCAGAAATGCTTCGAAGCAACCTCGGCTACAGCCGTACTCAGCCTTGACTACCATCAGTTGCGAGATGGCATCCATCACAGACAGCTTGGCACCCTCATAATAAAGAGGTTTCTTTGACGAGGCCAAGATATCCAAGAAGGCCTTTGCGGTTTTCTCCGGCTCCTCCGGTTCATTCGCTGAATGTGACGGAGGTGTCGGCTGTGCAGCAAAGACATCATCAAGCATGTCTCTAACACTAGTGCAGAACCAGGCAATAGCACCGGTTCGTAAGGCCCTTTAGTGCCATTTCCATAACCGGCACTAAAGTGTGGTCACTAAAGGCCCCCCCTTTAGTACCGGTTCAGCACGAACCGGTGCTAAAGGGCAACCACGTGGCACGAGCCAGCTCCGGGGGCCGGGAGCCCTTTAGTACCGGTTGGTAACACCAACCAGTACTAAAATGTTTGGGGTTTTTTTGGTTTTATGATTTCTTTTTCATTTAATTTTGTGTTTTCCATTTTAATTCTTTTTCGTCTGCTGGTATTTTACGATACTACACATTGTACACGTTGTGCATATATATATATATATATATATATATATATATATATATATATATATATATATATATATATATATATATATATATATATATATATAGAATTTCTAGTAGAACCAATCATATATATATATCATCAATGTCTCACAAATGACCATATTAATTCACGCATACACACATGTATAGCTATATACAATTTCTCCTACATATGCATGTTGCCTTCGGAGCCAGTGGCATTAGCCTAATTGGTGCCTTCGGAGCACGATGACAATTGGAAGTGGTTCATGACCTGGTCGATGGGGGCTCTAGCGGGTAATAGTATTCCCCCTTCGGATTTATGACCTGGTCGAGCAAAAATCCCGCTATTTCCTCTTGAAGTGCTTCTACGCGCTCCGTTTCTAGGAGCTTGTCCCACACCTCTTTGAACTGCTAAGAAGGAGATCAATATGCATGTGTATTAGTTGTGTGACTAGATATCGATAATGGTTTAAAAATTGTGAATAGTGTTCTGACAAGCGTACCCATTCCTGTCTTTGAGATTTGCTCCTTTCGGACGCCATCATGCGAATGTTCTCGCAAACGTAGAATGCACACAGATCAGTCCCCTGCACCTGCTTTAGGGCCTTTATTATGAGAATGGAATTTAATTTGATCAGATAATAATTAATCAAGCATGATAATTAAAGAGATGGCAGCTAGCTAGCTAGCTAGCTAGTACTACTTAATTACTTACCTTGGGTCGAAACCATTTCATCTGTCGTTTCCATTCGCCTTCCGTGACGCTGATGAACCTTGCTCAAGCCCTGCCCGTCGACAAAGAAAATGAATAAAGGGGTTATTAAATAGTTCATATCATGAAATGACGAACTAAATAGGCCGAGATATATAGTTAATAATGATTGAAATTACTTGTTGGCTATCCCAAACAAGATGTTATAGTCACTATTTGCTTTGAGTAGTGAGTCCAGTATTTGAACTGTTCCGGCGTCAACTTTAATGATACACAAGATCCAATGAAATCTACATGCACACACGTTCGCATGTCTTAATTAAGCAGGCATATGTAAGCAAAAACATGTAGCTAGCTAGTAGGCAAAAACAGAGAATTTGTAGTACAAGAAAGTGTGACTCACTGGAAGTTGTAAGGAAGTAGTATATCTTCATTGTATTTGAGGCGCTTCAAGAACTCTAGCATGTTGTCCTCTACCTGCTTTTCATAATGCTTGTTTATTTTCCATGTGTATTCATTAACGGTGTTTGGGTCAATGAACCCAATGCCATAGCGTCCACCTTTTCTCATTTCATACATCTTCATCCTGCATAATACCACAGAAAAGAATATAGTGAGGATAATTACAGGTAATGATTGATCATAAGGATCACTACAGCTAGCTTGAGACTTAAATTACAGAAAGAAATCACTTACAGAAAATAGCAACTGACGATAGATTTGTCGAGTGCGTCTTGATTGTATAACTGAAACAGTTCAGAATACTCAACGGTCACAGCATTCTCATGGTAGTAATGATCCTTCTTGACTTGCACCATGAGGGACTCTCGATTGAATCTCTTGGTAATGTCCATGTACCATTGATGCAATTCATACATTCTCGTTGGGAGCTTCTTGACCTCTTCTGGCTTGACCAAAGGTTGGCCCCGGGCATATTTCCATTTTATTTCCTCCTCTGTAAGCACAGGCATGTCCTCGATCTCGAGGAGTTGTCCAACAGTGATGTTGAGAGTTTCAGCCTGCATTATATGCTCCTAGGTTATTACCACATCGCCCACCTCGGGAACGTAAACTGTTTGCCCACAATAATATTGGGCGTGCATACTGTCACTTGTTGTTTGCGGCACAACAAGTGGGGGGATCGATTGCGCCGCCTGTTCTCCCAGCTGGGCAACGGTTTTCCCGCATTTTTTGAAAGCTGCTTGTTGTTTGCTCGAGTTCGAGCTCGCCTTCTTCTGTAGACGTTGTCGATGTAACTTCCTGATGTGGCGCTCATAGTCTGTGTCAACAGGCTTAGGAGCTGGTGGTTGAGCCATACGATGAAGTGGTCAACTACTTCCACAGGCACTTTCTCCCTTGGCGGCGGTGGCGGTTTCGGTCCAAAATGGGCGTCGACTTCTGCTCGCACTATGGCATTGGTTTGCTCCTCGGTCCTGTCGTAAGCCCTCCCAGGAAGAGGAGTAGTGAGGTTTGGACCATATTTATATCGCTTGCCTCCGCTTGTACTTCCTGTACTATGACCTCGACTCGTACCGCTATGCACCATAGCTGCGGGGTTTCTCTTCTGCGATTGCTGAGGTGGCGGAGACGGCTGACGGGGCTGAGTTGGACGAGGAGGAGTGGCCTGAAGCTGTGCCGGACTTGCAGTGGCCTAAGGTTGTGCCGGACTTGGAGGAGGAGTGGACGTCTGACGCTGTGTCGGACTTGGAGGAGGAGTGGCCTGACACTTTGCCGTACTTGGAGGAGGAGGAGTGGCCTCACACGTTGGTGGACTTCGAGGAGCGGGAGTCTGCTAACTCGGTGGCGGACTTCAACGAGGAGTCGGGTGATGCGGTGTCGGTGGACTTCGAAAGATGATGCAATCCTTTCTCCATAGGATGATACGATGTTTGGCATCTCCGAGTGTGTGCTCCTCGTCACCTCCAGGAATGTCAAGCTCTAGCCCCGAATATTGGTCCACCACCTCATCAACCACGACACGAGCATAGCATGCTGGAATCGGGTTGCAATGGAAGGTTGCATCGGGGGAATTTGTATAAGCAATGCCGTCCGCCACCTTCAAGGATATGTTCTTAATTTTGAAGTGTAGCTCACAGTTAGTGTTCTCCGCGATATCATCCATGGGGTATCTATCCAGCATTGCGTCAAATGGGGCGGAACCCACGCTGCTTCTCGACAAGGATGGGGCGGTGGTATCCAATGCTGGATCATCCGCTAGCTGCTGCAGCTGCTGAGACCCCCTTTGCTGGCTAAGTGAGTCGATCTGCTCCTGCTGCCGCTGGAATTTGATTGCCAAGTCCGCGTAAGCTGATTCTAGGCCTTGAAGGCGTTCATAGTCGAGCTTCCTCTGCTCCTCCTCCATCTTCCTCTTCTTCTCCTCCGCAATCTTCTTTCTCGCACGGGTTCTGTAGTCGGTGTTCCAGTCCGAAAACCCCTCGTACCACGGAATAGCGCCCATGCCTCGTGTTCTTCCCAGGTGTTCAGGATTTCCCACGGCACGCGTAAGCTCGTCGTTCTCTCTGTTGGGCTCGAACAACCCGGACCGAGCCTCTTCTATTGCAACAAGTAGCTTATCTTCGGCTCCGTACATACATGCCTTCTTGGAAACTTTGCCTGTCTTCGGGTCCAACTCCCCCCATGCACATAAAACAAGTCCTGCACCTGGGGGGCCAGCTCAATGTTTCTAGAGTGACACTTGCATCTAGCATCTCTTTCTCAGACTTATCCCACTTAGGCATTCCCACCGCATAGCCACCTGGCCCCAGCTTATGGAACTTATCCTTTTTTGCGGCATTGGCCTTGTTTATTCTTGACCATTCCTTACATAATTCTGAATCCTTGAATTTCACGAAATCGTCCCAATGACCACTTTGATTCTCTAGTGTTCCCTCAAATACTGGAGTCTTCCTTCCTTCCTTGACGTACTTGTCCCATTCATGATTCTTGTGGTTCTTGAATGCAACCGCCATCTTCCTAAGAGCAGCGTCCTTGACTTTCTGCACATCTGCTTCTGTGAAATGATCTGGTAGGGTGAAATGTTCCATGAGAGTATCCCAAAGCAGACTTTTTTGTCTATTGTCGACAAAAGTAAGATCTGGACGTGGCTTTGCTGGCTTTATCCATTCTTGAAGGGAGATCGGGAGTTGGTCCTTCACAAGAACTGCGCACTGACGAACGAACTTGTCCGCAATCTTCTTAGGCGCTAATGGTTCGCCATTAGGTTTGATTGCCTCGATATTATACTTTACGCCCTCCTTCAACTTTTTGTTCGGGCCTCGTTTCGTCCTATTGCCTGAAGATTTGCTCGATCCGGATGGCTGAAAGAAGAAAGATCGATTCGTTAATATATCTTCAACTCATTTAAAACATGTGATGATCACCAGATGCCTGCTTATATAAATATATATACCTCTCCGGTGTTTTCATAATCGTAGTTCATGACTTCATCTATTCGGTCGTCGTGATCGAATATCATATCACCCTCTCTGGTGTTGTTTAGAAATTCGGAGCCGTCATAATCTTCTTCATTCTGATCATCATCTGGCCCGCGTATTATATCAAACATGGTCTGTTCTCCCTCTCTGTTGGTATTGTCCGCCATAGCTTTTATTTAACTATGCCAAAATAAATATAAAACAATTTAGTATTCAAATTACATCGTCTCGAATAATAGATATAATCTCGAATACATCGTCTCGAATAATAGATATAATCTCGAATACATCGTCTCGAATAATAGATATAATCTCGAATACATTGTCTCGAATAATATATAATCTCGAATACATCGTCTTGAATATTATATATCGAGTACATCACTGGCTAGGTAGCTAATAAAGATCGAATACTACAGAAGAATCTAGGACACTCGCGGTTCCTGCGGCGCGGGCGGTGGACACCCAAAGAGAAGGAACCCTCACAGGATCATAGCTGAAGTGAGATCCCTGAAGAAACTGCCAGGTATTGGAGAACCTGCCGCCCTCTAATGCAACCATGTAGCGATGGACGTGCTCGTCCTCCTCCCTGTCACGGCGACGTACCACCTTCGGCGGGGCCGGCTCCCTCCGCACCGAAACTGGCCCACGCGAACGCCACCAAATGAGATCAGGGTCGACGACGGGACCCGGGGCCGGGTTCCTCATCAAGCGGCGCGCCCCTCCAGGAAGCCCCTCCTAGTGCCAGCCCGACGGAGCCCAGTCCCGGACATGGGTCAGTCGGACGTCTTCGCGGACGGGTCGACGGCGAGGATGGGGGCCGGGCATCGTCGAGAACAAATACTAGCTATATGCCCGCAAAAAGTAACATTTTTTTAATGATTGGATTTTGATAACTAAAATTTCTAACATTTCTATAACATTTCTATAACATTTCTAATATTTCTAGAACTAAAAAAGAGAAAAATTTCTAACTTTTTTATAACTATTTCTATAACTAAAAAACAGAAAAATTTCTAACAATTCTAACTTTTTTATAACTATTTCTATAACTAAAAAATAGAAAAATTTCTAACAATTCTAACATTTCTAACTATTCTAATAACTCTAACATTTCTAACTATTTCTAAAAAACAGAAAAATTTCTAACAATTCTAACTTTTTTGTAACTATTTCTATAACTAAAAAACAGAAAAATTTCTAACAATTCTAACATTTCTAACTATTCTAACAATTCTAACATTTGTAACTATTCTAACAATTCTAACTATTTCTAAAAAACAGAAAAATTTCTAACAATTTCTAAAAAACAGAAAAATTTCTAACTTTTTGTATAACTAAAAAACAAAAAATGTATGTGTGTGTGTGCGCGCGCTCACCGGCGAGGCGAGAGGCGCGGGGGGCGGCGACGGGGACGGCGAAGGGCGCGGCAACGACGGGGATGACGACGACGGGGACAGGGATGGGGCGGCGATGACGGGGACGTGGACGTACGGGCCGGGGCGGCGACGACGACGGGGACGTACGGGGCGGCGACGACGGGGACGAGGACGACGCGGGACGGGCCGCGACGGGGCGGCGGTGACAACGGGGATGACGGGGACGGGGACGACGGGGCGGCGACGACGGGGCGGGGCGGCGACGGGGGCGGCGACGAGGGATGGAGACGTACGGGGGGCGCGGCGGGCGACGGTGCAGAGGAGAAGAAGCAGATGAGAAACTGAAATTTTCGTAAGTGTTGTTTATATAGGAGGGGCCTTTAGTACCGGTTGGAGCCACCAACCGGTACTAAAGGCCTGTTTTGGCCAGGCCAAGCGGCGGGAAGCGACCCTCTTTAGTACCGGGTGGTGGCTCCAACCGGTACTAAAGGCCCCCCCTTTAGTACCGGTTGGTGCCACGACCCGGTACTAAAGGGGGTGCACTGGCGCAGGTGCGATGCGGCAAGTTTAGTCCCACCTCGCTAGCCGAGGGGCGACCACACTGGTTTATAAACCCCCGTGCGGTAGCTCTCTCGAGCTCCTCTCTAAAGCAGGCCTACTGGGCCTACATGTTCTGTGCTGCCCTGTTGGCCTACTGGGCCTTTGCGGGCCTGCATCCTGGCCCAACAACATGTTGGGTTTCTAGTCGTATGCCGGCCGCTTTGGCCTAGTAGGCGGGCTTTTATTTTTATTTTTTTGCTTTATTTATTTTTGAGTTGTTTTTTTGTGTATTTAGAGTTTCTTTGTGAATATTTTTGCTTTAGGTACAAAAAATTACAAACTTTCTGTTAGTGCCCGTAGTTTTCAAATTTGAATAGTTTAAATTTTGAATTATTTGAAATTAGTGTGAATCACTAGTTTGTGAATAACTTAACTTTAAAAATCAGTAAAGGCATGAAAGAATTTGTTTGCACATAAAATTTCTTCGCGTTTCAAATGCCAAAACACATAATTAACTACCCTAACTATTACAGAGATTCCCTTCTGGGTGTGAAACACAGAAGAAAGTGATGATAGTGAAGCCGATCACATCCCAGATCTTTGGGTGTGAAACTTTTTCTTCGCGTGTGTCCCTTTGCACCGTAACCATGGAAAATCTTCATCATTTAACGGGATGCTCGGGTCAATATTCACTGTGAATGGAGCAATTTCATCAAACTTTTCATAATCTTCTGACTTGTCTGTCTTGTCATCCACTCCCACGATGTTTCTCTTCCCAGAAAGAACTATGTGCCGCTTTGGCTCATCGTACGATGCATTCGCTTCCTTATCTTTTCTTTTTCTTGGCTTGGTAGACATGTCCTTCACATAGAAAACCTGTGCCACATCATTGGCTAGGACTAATGGTTCATCTGCATATGCATGATTGTTGAGATCCACTGTTGTCATTCCGTACTTCGGGTCTTCCGTTACCCCGCCTCGTGTCATATTGACCCATTTGCACCGAAACAAAGGGACCTTCAAACCACGTTGATAATCAAGTTCCCATATGTCCTGTATATAACCATAATATGTTTCCTTTCCCGTCTTGGTTTCTGCATCAAAGCGGACACCACTATTTTGGTTGGTGCTCTTCTCGATCGTGTAAAATGTATTACCATTTATCTCGTACCCTTTGAAAGTCATTATATTCGAAGATGGTAACTGGGACAGCAAGTACATGTCATCTTCAATAGAGGTGTCATGCATGGTACGTGTCTGCAATCAGCTGGCGAAAATCCTGGTTTGTTCACGTGTAATCCAGTCATCAGACCGCTCCGGGTGTTTGGAGCGTAGCAAATTCTTATGTTCATCCATATACGGAGCCACCAAGGCGGAATTCTGTAGAACTGTGTAGTGTACTTCAGTGAGAGAATGTTCGTCCATACATATTATTTGTTCCCCTCCTAGCGTGCCTTTTCCATCTAGTTTGCCCTTATGCCGCGATTCAGGAACACCAATCGGCTTAAGGTCAGGAATAAAGTCAATACAAAACTCAATGACCTCCTCATTTTGACGGCCCTTGGAGATGCTTCCTTCTGGCCTAGCACGGTTATGAACATATTTCTTTTAGACTCCCATGAACCTCTCAAAGGGGAACATATTGTGTAGAAATATAGGACCCAAAACGTTAATCTCTTCGCATAGGTGAACTAGGACGTGCGTCATGATGTTGAAGAAGGATGGTGGGAACACCAACTCGAAACTGACAAGACATTGCACCAAATCATTCTCTAACCTTGGTATGATTTCTGGATCGATTACCTTCTGAGAGATTGCATTGAGAAATGCACATAGCTTCACAATGGCTAATCGAACGTTTTCCGGTAGAAGCCCCCTCAATGCAACCGGAAGTAGTTGCGTCATAATCACGTGGCAGTCATGAGACTTTAGGTTCTGAAATTTTTTCTCTGCCATGTTTATTATTCCCTTTATATTCGACGAGAGGCCAGACGGTACGTTAATACTGAGCAGGCATTCAAAGAAGATTTCCTTCTCTCCTTTGGTAAGAGCGTAGCTTGCACGACCCTGATGTATGCCGTCTTTTCCGTGCATACGTTGCTGGTCCTCTCGTACCTCGGGTGTATCTTTTGTCTTCCCATACACGCCCAGGAAGCCAAGCAGGGTCACACAAAGATTCTTCGTCACATGCATCACGTCGATTGCGGAGCGGACCTCTAGGTCTTTCCAATAGGGTAGGTCACAAAATATAGATTTCTTCTTCCACATGAGTGCGCGTCCGTCAGCGTCATTCGGAACAGGTTGTCCACCAGGACCCTTTCCAAAGACCACCTTCAAATCCTTGACCATATCATGTACATCAGCACCAATACGGTGGCGAGGCTTCGTCCAGTGATCCGCCTCACCTTTGAAATGCTTGCCTTTCTTTCTTATGGGATGCCTGCTCGGAGGAAATCGACGATGTCCCAGGTACACATTCTTCTTATAATTAGCCAAATATATACTGACGGTATCGTCCAAACAGTGCGTGCATGCGCGGTATCCCTTGTTTGTCTGTCCTAAAATGTTACTGAGAGCAGGCCAATCATTGATGGTCATGAACAGCAACGCCTTTAGGTCAAATTCTTCCCCCATGTGCTCATCCCACGCACGTACACCTGTTCCATTCCACAGTTGTAAGAGTTCTTCCGCTTCATGCACGTACACCTGTTCAAATATCGTTGCCGGGTTGCTTAGGGCCTTGGATGAGCATTGGCATCATAATGAACTTCCGCTTCATGCACAACCGAGGAGGAAGGTTATACAAACATAGAGTCACAGGCCAGGTGCTATGGTTGCTGCTCTGCTCCCCAAAAGGATTAATGCCATCTGCGCTTAGACCAAACCATACGCTCCTTGCGTCATCTGCAAACTCCTTCCCGTACTTTCTTTTGATTTTTCTCCACTGCGACCCGTCAGCGGGTACTCTCAACTTTTCGTCTTTCTTACGGTCTTGTCTGTGCCATCGTATCGCCTTGGCATGCTCTTTGTTTTGGAACAAATGTTTCAACTGTGGTATTATAGGAGCATACCACATCACCTTGGCAGGAATCTTCTTCCTGGGGCGCTCGCCCTCGACATCACCAGGGTCATCGCGGCTGATCTTATAGCGCAATGCACCACATACCGGGCAAGCGTTCAAATCCTCGTACTCACCGCGGTAGAGGATGCAATCATTAGGGCATGCATGTATCTTCTGCACCTCTAACCCTAGAGGGCAGACAACCTTCTTTGCTTCGTACGTACTCTCGGGCAATTCGTTGTCCTTTGGAAGCATATCCTTTATCATTACCAGCAACTTTGCAAATCCCTTGTCAGATACACCATTCTCTGCCTTCCATTGCAGCAATTCCAGTGTGGTGCCCAGCTTTTTCTTGTCACCTACGCAATTCGGGTATAACAATTTTTTGTGATCCTCTAACATGCGCTACAACTTCTTCTCCAAATCACTTGCGCAGTTTCTCTTTGCATCGGCAATGGCCTGACCTAGATCATCAACGGGCTCATCTGATGCCTCTTCTTCAGCTTCTTCCCGCATTGCCGGCTCAGCTTCTTCCCGCATTACCGGCTCAGCTTCTTCCCCCATTGTTGTATCATCGTATTCAGGGAACCCATGGCCAGGATAGCTGTCGCCGTCCTCTTCTTCTTCATTGTCTTCCATCATAACCCCTCTTTCTCCGTGCTTGGTCCAAACATTATAGTGGGGCATGAAACCGGACTTAAATAGGTGGACGTGAATGGTTCTTGACGTAGAGTAATTGTGACCATTCTTACAGCGAGCACATGGACAAGGCATAAAACCATCCGCCCGCTTGTTTGCCTCAGCCGCAAGCAGAAAAGTATGCACGCCCTCAACGAACTGGGGAGAGCATCGGTCATCGTACATCCATTGCCGGCTCATCTTCATTACACAACACCGAATAGACCAAATTAATACAAGTTCATACATAAAGTTCATACAACACTTAAATGCAACAAACAAATAACTCTCTAGCTAAAGCATTTAAATGCAACAAAAAATACGATCAAGATCGCAACTAAGGTAACAATGGATCCAACGGCATAATGATACCAAGACTCACTATCGATGGCATATTTTCTAATCTTTCTAATCTTCAAGCGCATTTTCTCCATCTTGATCTTGTGATCATCGACGACATCGGCAACATGCAACTCCAATTCCATCTTCTCCCCCTCAATTCTTTTCAATTTTTTTTTCAAGTACTCATTTTCTCTTTCAACTAAATTTAACCTCTCGACAATAGGGTCGGTTGGAATTTCCGGTTCACATACCTCCTAGAAAAAATTTCTATTTCAACTTGATGGGCATAATTTGTCATAAACACGAAATGCAACTAGTTTTAAAAGAGAATATATATACCACATCTGAATCATAACAAGGACGAGGGCCGACGGGGACGGATATCAAAACCATGGCACTATATGTATAACAAACAACGTACGGGTAAGATAATTATACGAGTAACTATATATCCAAATCACACAAATATCAATTTTTATATAAAATTTCATGAACAAGAGGCTCACCACAAGGTGGTGCCGGCGACGGGACGGTGCGGGCGATCGACGGTGGTTACGACGGAGATTTAGAAGGCACTAAGTAAACCACACCTACATATGCAAACTAAGTGTTATTTTTGACCTCAAATTGCATATAAATCAAATACTAGCACATATATATATATATATCCTCCCAAATTACTAAACTCGCAAATTAATCACTATATAAAGCATTGCAAGAGCAAATCTAGCAATGAGAGATGAAAGGACAAAGTTGCTAACCTTTGTGATCATTTGAATGAATGGGGGCCTTCAAATCTTGACAAATTTTGGGCAAAATGTGTGATGAGATCGAGAGGAAGAGGGGAAGGACAGAGAGGAGAGGGGAAAGGGGAAGAACAGAGCGAGCTCGGGTGGACGAAGGGTTTATGTAGGACGACCTTTAGTACCGGTTCGTGCCAAGAACCGGTACTAAAGGGGCTGGAGGGGCCCCAGTCTGACAACATCCTGCCACCACTCTCATTAGTACCGGTTCGTGGCACGAACCGGTGCTAAAGGTTCGCCACGAACCGGTACTAATGAAAGCGGCCCGGCTAGCCGTTGGAACCGGCACTAATGTATACATTAGTGCCGGCTCAAATACAAACCAGCACTAATGTGCTTCACGTTTGACCATTTTTCTACTAGTGTAACCCCATCGTCCTCATAACCAGCGACACGTTGTCGTATCACCTTCTCTCTACCACGGTCCCGCTGGGCAAAGTTTATCGGCATATTAAAGTTGGGCATAAATCCATGCGTGTGAAGGTGCTTAGTCATCCCAGTCTTATCTATGCGCATACGTCTCTTACATTTGCCACACGGGCATTCTGGCACAATCATCATTGGACTACGGAATATCTCTTTCACATCAGTTTTCTCGACCCACTCTGTTGTTACTTGATTCCGACGAAAAAACCCACTATACATCCATTGATTATCTGCCATCTCTGCTTTATTGGAAGCCACACAACAAAATTAAGAATTCATTTAAATTACTTACATCAATATTTTATTTTTTTACAGGATTGACGAGAAACGACATTGAATCCACCTACATCTCTAATAGGTAAAGATGGGTCCTAATCCTACCCGAAAATGTGTGTAGATTGAGTACGTTGTCCATGCTCTACCCCATTCCGAGAAAAAAATTTGACAGCACCTCCCCGCTGTTCTCCAAATACACGTCTCGGCAAAATGCCGAGAGAATGTGCATCCGGAGAACAACAGGGAGGCGCCGCCGAAATCCTGTTAGCTAGGCCGACGGCTTTTCTGTGCCGACGGTGACCGTCGGCTTAGCTTGGGGTAGCCCGACGGCCTGGACCTGGCTGTCGGCATAGCTCCGAATAGGCCGACGGGTGTCGTCGGCATTGTTTCAGCCGTCGGGGAAGCACCCTGTTCCGGTAGTGTTTGCAGTCATCGGGACTACTGCCTTGCACGCGACATATAAACCGGACCCGCCCAAAACCCTCTTCCTCGCCCTTTCCTGCCTGAAGTGGTTGCCACATATTCATGCCGTTCGAGAGCGAACGCGACCTCTCACGTCGCTCCGGCATTGAACGTGAGCGCCAGCGGAGAGCGCCGCCCGCTTCGCGTCCCAGTCTTCCGCCTGTTCAACGCTAGACCAATGAGAGGACGGGAAGGGACTGGTATCTACTGCATTATTCAAACAGGCAGCCCGTCCGTCCGCCTACTGGCATTCCTGGCGTAGGTTCTCAAAGTGAAGAATGTTAGCTACTTGAGTAATAGCCTGATAGGTAGAAATGACGTGCGTGAATAGAAATTTCCGACCTTGAGGCCGATGCAGCACGCTCGATCTTGCACTACTTGGCACTGGGGACGGCATTGCCCGGAAACCAGAAGAAAGGTTACTATGATATGGTTATCCCTAGTACTGGGCACAACTTTAGCTATAGAAATTTACAACGTTGTGCCAGATGCAGCACGCTCTACCTTGCATTACTTACTTGGCACCGGAGACGGCATTGCCGCGAAAGAAGACCTTGGTCCTGCCGTGTCTTTCCTCTGTCTATTATATGGGTGCTTTGGAGAAAGGTTTAACATTGTAGCAGTATTTTATGGTTACATGGTACTGGTCACAGCATTAGGACGAGAGAGACAGGAGTAGTCATAGGTGCGTACGTACGTCGAAATACATATATGTGTGGGAACATCGTAGCTACAGCATCTACAGCTGCGCACCTCAACCCCTTCCCCATATACGCCCGGGCGAATGATCTGATCACTGACGGTTCAAGAAAAACTCGACCCAGACGAGCATCTCAAACTGGGTTCAAATGTCCGGCCTGACCGGCACCACTTATATCTAGCCCAAATATGAGACGGAGATGAGAAAGACCGGACGCGTCCGCCACGTCGGACCCAGCCCATGCTGCCCGTCCGATTCCACATATATTCATGTCATCTGCTCGGCAAAACCCAACCTAGCCACTCCACTCTACTCCGCCATCCAACCTCCCATCCGGCGATTTCCGGCATTCCCTGACATGGCTTCCGTTGACTGGGGTGTCGTCCCGTGCGGATTGGAGGAGGCAATGGCCGCCCGCATTATACTCCACCGCTCCTGGGGGACTATGCCCGGCCGACGGGAGGATCTGTCCAGCACGAGTCCATTGCGTCTACGCATTAGCGTGAGTCCAAACAAAAAAGGATCGGCGTCGGAGCTGTAACGAATCGACGTCTCGTTTAAGGGGGTGATTGTTGGAAGTAAATCCAACATTCGGTACGACTGCATGTGTGTACGTGTTCAATTAGTGCATCAATTAGCAACCTTGTAGGATTAGTATACTTGGCTGATTTGGGCATGGAACTATAGGCAGCCTAGCTTATATTTATACCCATATAGACTCCTGTAAACATCGTCAAGAAATCCAAATGGTTAGTGTCACATGTGTGGCATGAAGCAATCCAGTACTTTTATTTTTTACTACTAAAGTTGTCATCCGAAAAGAAAAACTCAAAAACTGAAACTTGCAATTTTAAAAAAAAGTTACCACACTTTACAATGAAAGTTATCATCCTCGTGTCACTAAATTTGTCATAAAAAAATTCGGAGTTGCCATATGTTCGCACCACACGTATGACATTTATCTATACCTACTAATAAAGCAAGGCCCAGAAAAAAAGAGTTTTGTCCAGAATTTCGTATGTGGGCACCACGCTCTAAGTTCCAGAAAAGCCACCCATTTATATCTTCCGCATGCAGCCGGGAAACCTTATTTCTCGCACAAAGCGGCATATAGTTGGAGTTTCCCATCGGTCGCCCAGAGTTGAGGCGGTCCATTTTCATTTTTTTCTGTCTTCTTCTTCTATTTTTACCTTTTCCTTTCCAAGTTATATTTTTCCTTTTCCATAAATTTCCTATTTGAATTTTAAAAATTTCGTTTTTTGTATGAATTTTCGTTAAATCTTAGAATTTCAAATTTTGTTTCCATTTTAAAAAATATCTGGAACTTTAAATTTTTATTTTCATTCAAATTTGTTCGAAATTCAAATTTTTTTAGAGATTTCTAAAATTAATTTCATTTTAAAAATAATATAAATTCGAACAATATTCTTTTTATTGAAATGTTCACAAATTCAAAATAATGTTCATAATTAAAAACACATTTTTGAATGTTCAAAACAAGTTTCCATTTTCAAAAATTGTTTAGAAATTCAAAAAATGTTCGTTTCTCCGCCTTAAAAATGGTCCAATTTTGAAAAAATGTTTGTGAATTTTAAATTTTTTTCCTATTTCAAGTTTATTTGCCTCTTTCCAGAGTTTCATGAATTTTTCAAAAGAAAATGCTCGCATGTTTTAAAAAAACATCTGGAGGACACCACAAGCTCGACAAGGAGGTGAACCTAAAGGAAAAAAAATAGCACGCGTTGGGTAGTGGCCGCCACTCCGACCAGCCCCACTACTATAAAGATATCACGGGCCAAACATGACCCGCGAGAACACCACAGCTCTTCGCTCTGTCGCTCCACTGTTGCGGAGACCGTTTTGATGGACATATCAATTATTCTTCCGATGCTTCTGGCAAAAAGTCTCTCCCATTGCAACGCACGGGCATATGTGCTAGTCAGGTCCTACAAAAATTATTCCCTCCATCCTATAATGTAGAGTATTTAACAAAAAACTGCCACATTTCATGGAACCATGCCTACAAACTACCACTTTACAAATTTGTGCCGAAAACTATCACTTTTTGTCTAATCTTTGACTAAAAACTACCATGTCGGGGAAATGCCCAATTCGCCTCTTCTAAACGCCTTTCTGACAGGATGGGCCCACCTATCAGCAATAATCTTTTTCCTCCTCTCTCTCTGGCATTTCCTCAAAACACTTCATGTGCACTCCGCCGCTCTGCCCCGCCACCTGCGCCGCCCTCCCTCCTAGCCGAGCCGCCTGCTCGCCTTGGCCATGGCGGCCGCCGTCATGCCAAGGCCTCGCCACCCCCCCCGCCCCCGCGCTCGGGCGCTCTGGCGACACGGTGGCCATCAAGAGGATCTCAAGCAACGGGTCGCAGGGGATGCGCGAGTTCGTCGCCGAGGTGGCGAGCCTCGGGCGCATGCGGCACCGGAACCTAGTCGAGCTGCGCGGGTCGTGCAAGCGCGGGCAAGACCTGCTTCTGGTCTACGACTTCATGCCCAACGGCAGCCTCGACGCACACCTGCTCGGAAGTGCCCGTGCCGGTGCGGGCGCTAGCGTCGGCGTGTCCCCATCGCCGGCGTTGCTCACGTGGGAGAAACATGTGAGGATCCTTTAGGGCGTCGCGTCCGGGCTGGTGTACCTACACGAGGGGTGGGAGCAGGTGGTGGTGCACCGCGACGTCAAGGCCATCAACGTGATGAGGGCGCGGACATGAGCGCGCGGCTCGGCGACTTCGGCCTCGCACGCCTCTACGAGCACGCGGAACCTGCCATGACTCGCGTCGTCGGGACGTTGGGCTACATGGCGCCGGAGCTCATCGTGACTAGCAAGGCCACCACGGCCACCGACGCGTTCGGTTTTGGCGGCCTGCTTCTTGAGGTGGCGAGCGGGCGCCGGCCCATCGAACCCATCACCGGCGTGAACCTGGTGCGCTGGGATCGAAACCACGACGTCAGGCGGCAGGGCCGAGCAGGGGGTGGCGAGGCCTTGGCACGACGGCGGCCGCCATGGCCAAGGCGAGCAGACGGCTCGGCTGTTGTTGTCGGGGCCTTCTCCCTCACTCGCCGGAGTCCTCTCTCTCCCTCCCTCTGCTGCACTCTGAATACACAAGGAAGAAGAAGACCCGAGGAGGAAGAAGGACACGAGACAGGGTGGGTTTTCCTGGCGCAACAACGCCTGCACGAGCTCGTACTCGTCACACACCACCACAGTTTACAGGCGAGCACCACACGGGTTTTGTACCCTGGGACCGCGGCTAGGCACGACCCGCACGCGTCCACTCCTTCACGTCCATGTTCTGGCCCACTCTGGCCGCGTCCACCCCGCACATGCATGCACCCGGTGCGCGCCGAGCCCTCAATAGAACGCCGTGGTGACCCGGTCCAGCTCGCCCTAGTCCTACGGCGCAACATGCGCACGCCCGCACCCTGGCCTACTCACGCATGCACTAGCTACGGGCCCGACACACCCGACGCGGCCAGCGCGCGCCTGCACACGCGCTCGCTGCGCCCGCTCGTCGCCGCGGCTTACAGCGGCCAACACTCTCCCCCTAAGCCGTGGCCTAGAGGACACCGACGTCCTCGACGCCGCCGTCCACCCGCAGTGTGCGCTCCGCTGCGCCGTCGACGTCGTGGTCGTAGCCGCCACCGCCCTGACGTCGCTGCCGCGCCTGCCACCGTGCCGCCGTGCCCTTCGCGCGCAGTCCCCACGTCTCCGCGCTCCCCTCCCGCGCTCCCGCCGCGCACGTACGCGATCTGCGCAACCAGGTCCAGCGCCTCGACGCGGTCCCGACGCGCCCGTCGCATCAGGTGCGCACCCATAACACACACCGGTCGCGCCCGGCTCGCCGCCGCGCTTATTGCCCTGCACCGCTACGCCGTCAACCGCAGCGCAGCGCCTCCACGGTCGTCGCGCCGAGCCGCCGCGGCCTCTGCGACACCACGCAGGTCCTCCGCGATCTCCTCGTCTCCGCGACCGCCGCTGCTCGTCGCGCGCACGGTATCACGCCACACCACCGTGGACTCGCCGCGCGTTGCCGACTCCACGCGCTCGCTGCGCGCCCGACATCACGCCACACCGCCGTGGACTCGCCGCGCGTTGCCGACGCCACGCGCTCGCCGCGCGCCGTTGCCAAGACCTTCATGTCTGCCGCGCACCGCGGGCACCACGGACGCCGCCGTGCGCCACGGCCGCCCCTCGAATCTGGCTCTGATACCAATTGTTGTTGTCGTGGCCTTCTCCCTCGCTCGCCGGAGTCCTCTCTCTCTCCCTTCCTCTGCTGCACTCTGAAGACACAAGGAAGAAGAAGACCTGAGGAGGAAGGACACGGGACAGGGTGGGTTTTCTGGCGCAACAACGCCTCCACGAGCTCGTACTCGTCACACACCACCACAGTTTACAGGCGAGCACCACACGGGTTTTATACCCTGGACCGTGGCTGGGCACGACCCGCACGCGTCTACTCCTTCACGTCCACGTTCTGGCCCGCTCTGGCCGCGTCCATCCCGCGCATGCATGTGCCCGATGCGCGCCGAGCCCTCAACAGAACGCGGTGGTGACCCGATCCAGCTCGCCCTAGTCCTACGGCGCAACATGCGCACGCCCGCACTCTAGCCTACTCACGCACGCACTAGCTACGGGCCCGACACACCCGACGCGGCCAGCGCGCGCCCGCACACGCGCTCGCTGCGCCCGCTCATCGCCGCGGCTTACAGCGGCCAACATCGGCTAGGAGGGAGGGCGACGCAGGTGGCGGGGCAGAGCGACGGAGTGCACATGAAGTATTTGACGAAATGCCAGAGAGGAGGAAGAAGATTAATGCTGACAGGTGGGCCCATCCTGTCAGAAAGGCGTTTAGAAGAGACGAATCAGGCACTTTCCCGACATGATAGTTTTTAGTCAAAGATTAGACAAAAAGTGATAGTTTTCGGCATAAATTTATAAAGTGGTAGTTTGTAAGCACGGTTTCACGAAATGTGATAGTTTTTTGTTAAATACTTCATAATGTAAGAATTTTTTTGACACTACACTAGTATTTAAAAATGTCTTACCTGCGGCTATAAATCCAGCGAGTTCACGCGTGCGCTCGTGTTTGTCTAGCTAGTCGACTCGATCAAGCAAGATCGATCAGCTTACTGTTGCGTACTTGCGTGAGTTGTGCGGCCGGAGTACGTACTCGTGCGGCGTACGTAGCTATTTTTGCTAGCTTCCATCAATCGGGAATCTCGTCGTCGTCGGTCTTCGCGTGTCAACGTAAAGTACTTGACGGTGCAGACTGGGCCAACAAGGACAAGCACAGAGAGTAGCTGTTATAGAGAACAAGATTCTTGCGAAGTGGACCCAGCACGAAATACTGATGTCTGGTGTCAGGTCAGCCTGAAGGTTCTCAAGCGGATCAAAAGGTACTGACTTTCCGAAAATTTCATATCGAATCTGCCTTCATTTTTAGTCACACAAATTTATCCGGTGTTATAAAGTGGACCTGCAATTGTCTATGGCTTTTGGCACTTCATAATGAATGTTTAGATATAAGTATCACTAGTAGAAAACATGACTTTGGTTACAGCTCAATATACATATTAGTCCCAGTTGCCTTACGAATCGGGACTAATGTGAGCATTAGTCCCGGTTCGAGTGGCTAAAGACATTAGTCCTAGTTCAAATGAGACCTTTAGTCCCGGTTTGAGACACGAACCGGGACTAAAGGGTGCGATGTCCTTTAGTCTCGGTTCGTATCTCAAACCGGGACTAAAGAGACACGAATCGGGACTAAAGGGTGCGATGCCCTTTAGTCC
>NC_041392.1:720058727-720078658 GCF_002162155.2 Triticum dicoccoides
TTCAGTTTTGAAAAAAAATAAAATAATAAAAACTTCAAAAAATAAAATCCTTTGAGATGTAGTTATATTATTACATCTACTAGTTAGGAAAATTAAAAAATAAATAAATTTGGACATGTTTTGCAAAAAAGTTTTATGAAAAAGTAAAACGGCTATAACTTTTGCATACGATGTCGGAAAAAACGTATAATATATCAAAATGTTCAGCATGAAAATTCGCATCCGATTTTGACCGGCATAGGCCGTTTTGCAAATTTTTAGAATTCTCAAATTCTAAAAGGAAAAAAGTTATGCTTAAATTTCAGTTTTTTTTGAATTTTGGTTAAATCTGATCAAACTATGGTCAAACTACTTATTCAATAAGTATTAGTGTTACTAAATAATTATTCAAGAATATTGGTGTTACTAAATAATTATTTCAGTTTTTTTGAATTTTGATCAAATCTGGTCAAACTGTGGTCAAACTACTTATTGAAGAAATATTAATGTTACTCAATAATTATTGTTTTTTAGAATAGTAGTTTCAAATTGAAACAGTGAAACGTGTGACTTCATACTCAAGCTAAACTCCTGAGGGTTAATAGGATTGACATCTTACTATTGTCAGGAAAACAACAAGTGCAGACTTGGAAACGAGAGGAAAATAGAACCCGGAAGTTAAGCGTGCTAAGGTTGGAGTAGTGAGAGGATGGGTGACCGGCCAGGAAGTTAGATGATTTGAAATAATGAGGGGTGATTAGAGATTAGAGGTTAAATTGACCAGTGATGAGGGATGATTAGAGATTAAATTGTAAAATAATTTAGAAATTTGAAAAAAATTAAAAAAATTCAAATAAATAAATAAAAAAAACTCGTAAAATTTCTTTTAGTCCTGGTTGGTGTTACCAACCGGGGAGCTCCAGACAGCGGCCACATGGAAGGCCTTTAGTCCCGGTTTGTTACAGAACCGGGACTAGGAGGAGGGGGTGCCTTTAGTACCGACCATTTAGTCCCGGCTTTTTTCTACTAGTGTACGTTCAACTCAACTACTCTATCTCTCCAAAATAAGTGTCTCAACTTTAGTACAATTTGAGACACTTATTTTGAGACCGAGGGAGTATGACACATTGTCCAACATGAATGGACATATCATTGTTCTTTAAGGGCCTTTTAGTTAAGTAAACTATATTGTTCCTGTCATGTTTATATGTTCCATATGCGAATAAGAAATAATAGCTTTTTTGGGTAAATTAGGTGAGATTAGTATGTGGATAATACTTTTTTGGAGTAATACTAATACTAATGCTAATTGAATGAAATAATACTGTACTGTACAATGAATATAGAACAATGCTAATGCGTGTATGGTTTTCTATCACCAGCCGGTGCCTGCTGTCTTTATATAAGTAATAATTAAATTTATCATCCCTCTTCCTGTATCCATTAAGTATGGAACAGACAATAATCCAACTTAGATATAACCCAACATGGGTTAGCGTACACATTAGGCTGGTCGTAATGGTAGTATTATAGTTAGTATCATACATGCCAACTAGGCAATTTTAATAAGGTGTTATAAAATTAAATGAAGAAAGAGAAAGTTGAGGTCATATTATGATACCGTATCATAGTAAATGCTATGCTATTATGTGTCATACATGATACTAAGATATAATACTATGTATTATGAAGGTAATATCATACAGTATGATATACATGATACTAGTATATGAAACTCTCCATTACAACAGCCTTAGCAATGTTATATGGGGATTAGACTAGACAGCTCATCCCTACTCCCTCTTTGTCTGTACAGTGGTAAGTTGTTGTAGCCGAGGACCGGAGTAAATAATTAAGTGCAGCGTTGATCCAGTTGGCCTTTGTTTGGTCTTCACCTTGAAAGCTACGCGCTTTCTGGTAGACATCAAGGAATCAGCATTCACACTTGTGAGCGTTTACGTCTACTCAGTAGTCAATCATCACTTGTAATTTAAGGCTATATCAAGCTTGCTTGGTCAGGGCAAGAGGTCTCACTCACCTTCAAACTCTCCATCATCTGCTGCTTCGTGGAGTTTGGTTTGATTTGATACATCATACATCGCCGTCCATGGCGAACTGCTTCCGGAGGCCGTCGACGACGGTGCCTGCGGCTCCTAGGAGCGACGACGAGATCCTCCATCCAGCCAACCTCAGGAGTTTCACCTTTAAGGACCTCAAGAAGGCCACGAGGAACTTCCGGCCGGATAGCATGCTCGGTGAGGGCGGCTTCGGATCAGTGTTCAAAGGGTGGGTTGACGAGGCCTCCTTCGCCCCGGCAAGCCCTGGCACTGGCATGCCCATCGCCATCAAGAAGCTCAACCAGGAAAGCTTCCAGATCCACAAGGAATGGCTGGTCAGTGTTGCTCAGTGCCAATAACTTTTTAACTCGGTACCAACCAATCCCAATCCATTCATGAATTTGTTTCTGAATCTCATGTGCAGGATGAAGCGAGTCACCTAGGCCGATTGTCGCACCCCAATCTGGTAAAGCAGCTAGGGTACTGCCTCGAAGACGAGCAGCACCTGCTCGTCTATGAGTTCATGCCACAAGGAAGCTTGGAGAGCCATCTTTACAGGAGTAATTAACAGTTTACCACATAATCTTCTTCTAGCGTTCCATTGATCAGTTAACACCTCCCAAATTAGTTACTACTGAGGGTGAGATAATAACATGTTTGGGCGAATGATGATGTAGGGGCCTCACATCTCCAGCCACTGTCATGGGATTTGAGGATGAAGGTTGCTCTTGGGGCAGCCAAAGGGCTGGCATTCCTCCACAGCGACAAGGCCAATGTCATCTACGGTGATTTCAAGACGTCAGACATTCTTCTTGATTCGGTATGTTTCTGTTCTTTCATTCTAATTGGATTGGGAAAGTGATTTCTTTTATTAATGCTATTTTTGTCAATTGATGGAATATGGATTGCAGAGCTACAATGCAAAGCTGTCTGATTTTGGGAAGCGAAAGGAAGAACCAACCGTTGATCCGGGCTTTTATATTGATGAATTGCCAAGCTACTATGCAAAAAGGCTGTCTGATCTTGGGTTGTCGACCGGTAATAGAGAGCTTGGAGCTTAGTTTGTTTCTTTAAAGCAATGATCAGCTGCATATGATATATTTACATTCTTTGGTGTTGCTGAAACACTTCTATTCATTTTCTAAAACCCCCAATTTATAGTGTATATTTATATACTAAAAAGGCTATGAAGTTTAAGCATTATAGTTTGCTTCTCAGGGTTGAATGATTTTGTTGCTATGCAGTAGCCAGTAGGTATGGTTGTTATGAAGCACTACGAGAAACAGCGAAGAACGCTATTAATTTTTTGGGTTGGTTGTTGAGGTCTTGAGGAGGTCATATTAGTTAGGTACAGCTCAACTGCTCCAATATTTTTATGGTTTCAGACCTAGCTGGACCACTTGAGCTGGACCCCTTCACCATATGATATATTGGCTATATGCGCTTTAACTTTAGGGAGTAAGAGCCTAGCAGGTGATCGATCCATAAAAGGATCCAGCACAATCTTGCAGCTAGATAAGCACCCATGTACTTTCTACCAGACCGTCAACGGCGGGGAATGAGCAGTGTAGTGCAATCCTCATACAATATTGCTAATGTGTTGCCCTTTATCCAAAAAAATATTGCTAATGTGTACGTTAATCCATGTTGGGTTATATCCAAGCTGGATCATTGTCTGTTCCTCTGCAGTATCTGAGTATGAACTAGTAGCAGTGACACTCCATTTCGTTAGAAAGAATATGAACTACTCCTAGTCCTTTCTGAATCTTTGCTTTGACAGAGGACCCGACGGCAGAGAGCAACGTGTACAGTTTCGGGGTGGTGCTGCTGGAGATACTGGCAGGCAGGCGCCGACTGGACAGGAACCGCCCATCCGGTGAGCAAGACCTGGTGGAGTGGGCGCGACCGCACCTGAGGAGCAAGCGCCAGATCTCCCAAATCCTGGACGCGCGGCTGGGCGGTCAGTACTCCCTCTTCGGCGCACAGAAGGCCGCCGCGCTGGCGCTCAAGTGCCTCTCTTGTAACTTGAGTGTCCGGCCGAGCATGGAGCAGGTGGTTGCGGCACTGGAGCAGCTCCAGGACACCAAGGAGGCCGCAGTGAGTGATCAGGGGAAGGCGAATGGCGGTGGCGCCTGCGGCTTTGTCAGGAAGTTTGGTGGTAGTCGGCAGCTGGAACCGTAGTTGGCGGCGAAGCGGCAGCATCGGGGGTGTCGCTGCTCATCCAATGATGAAGTGTAAAGAGGGAGGCAGAGACGATATTGTCTCTGAATGTGAAATTAGTGCTTCTTGCTTTTGCAAATTCAGGTTTGCCATGGTTTTGCTTCTTTATACAGAAGGGATATGATTAGTGAAGTTTTTTGTTTTGAGGACTCTGCCACCTCGCTGATTGGAAATGAGCTGAAAAGAACTAGTAATATGTAAAATAAAATAAAAATGAATGAATCAATTCATGGAATGGGAACTGAACTGGTTTGTTATCCTGGACACAGGTTGTTTGCTCAGTCAGCATTAAGATTGCTATTTATACAAGAAAGTTAAAAGGTAGTTGGATATACTCACTCCATTCCAAATTGATTGAGGATAACTCTATTTGGACAAAGTCTACAGAAAAAAAAAAGTGCCAATGTTTGATAACATCTACGGAAATATATTTCATGGCGGATCAAATGAAACTATTTTAATATTGTATATGGTTATATATTTTTCTGTAAACTTTGTCAAAGCTTAGCACTAGAATCAAAGGTAGTGATTTGGTTTGCACACTATGGGAGAGCTAATATGTCCTGATCATGGGCTATTGCCAAGGTTGCAGAGTCCATGATGGCCTGCATGGGAGAGCTCCACTTGCATTGAAAAGGCTATCATTCCAAATTGATAAAGGGCAGTCTGGTGCATTGTTACTTGCTTCAGGATGTTTACAAAGATGTGGAGCTGCAGTTCTGTGCTACTCCTATACTAAGTTCTGTGCTACTCATATACTAGTTGAGCACTTGAGCTACAACTTGTCTAAATTTTTTAGCCGTGAAAGCAGCAGGCCAGA
Source organism: Triticum dicoccoides (assembly GCF_002162155.2). Lineage (NCBI taxonomy): Eukaryota > Viridiplantae > Streptophyta > Magnoliopsida > Poales > Poaceae > Triticum > Triticum dicoccoides. The sequence continues at coordinate 720,063,804 of NC_041392.1, forward strand.
TAAATAAGGCAGTTCTTAAATCCCCATTGGGAACCTCATTGGGAACCTCAGCCGTGAAAGCACTCACTTGTGTTGTAAGATGATTGGCTGGTTGAGCCAAATATGAGATGTTTCGTCAAAAAATCCCCATTGGGAACCTCTACTGAATCATGAGTGTCTGAACTCTGAAGAAATGTAACTGTAATGATGGTAAAATTACAAAAGATTTAACACTGTCCTATAAACAAATTTGCCAAAAAAAACATTAATTTACAGACCCGTTCGCACTCTGAATTGTTATGATAATGCCACGCTTGCTGCAACATAAATATTACACTTGTGGACAGATAGTTGTTTACCCTGGGACTGGATGCAATATTCAAGTTTTAAGAAAAGAGCATAAGTTGTTTCTCGAACCAACACTAATGTTGACCTAAATTCAAAGAAAGTCAATGAATTAACTTTGTGTCTTAGTAGAAGAGAATTAGCTGACTAATATGTCCCATGAACCAGAATCACGAGGAGGAAGAGCTGATCATCTGAACTTGACGGAGACGGCCGATGACGCCCTGTTTGTGAGCCAAGCCGGTGTCGTTCGCAAGGGGCAATGGTTCAAAGGGAAGAAGAGAGCATGGGATGGCCTAACAACCCAATCTGCCAGCCTTGCTTGTTGGCTTTTGATCGCCGGTTCAAAACACCAGAGTAGCAGCAGCACACGTACGTAACGTAGCCGGGCTAGCTTGCTAGATCGATCAGATCGATCGTCTCTTTGGCGTCGGCGGAACTCTCTTGGCTGGACGTAGCGACAGGAAACAGATTGAGAAACTATTTGGTGATGGCCACAGGTGCCTGTCGCACCTGTTGGATACTTTGTATTGATCTTTTCTTTTTCGTTGATCTCTTCGTTGTGTTACAAGGTCTGGGGTACACGCATATATATATGCTGAACATAGCTACGAGCTAACCAAGTCAGCTACTAACTGGAGTACTACTCGGACGCTAGTACAGAGTACTATTCGGACTAGTACACGATCGTGTTTAGCTCTCACATTCACCCCCCTAAACACGATGTCCTTAATGTGACTTGGATCTCAAATGCGACTGCTACTACTCATAAGCAACATCTTAGGCATTGCATTTGCCATTCTTCGTAGCATTTTAGTGACCGTCTTTGCTGCCGTCGGCTCGTCCGTAGCTTGACGCCAGCGCTCCTCCTTGGTCGTGTCTTCAACCTTTATTTGTTCTTCGGTGCTTGGTAGATTATCTTTCGGATCGTCGAGGGAACATCTTTTGAACCCGTGCGAGATCAAACTTCGGTCTAACTTTGCGTTCCAAGCTCTTGGCGCTTGCTTCAGCCCATAAAGTGTCTTCTTGAGCTTGTAAACTTTCCCTTCTTCGCCTTTCTTCTTGTAGCCGAGGGGTTGTTTCACGTACACTTCTTCTTTGAGGTCGCCGTTGAGGAAAGCGGATTTCACATCCATATGATGAACCTTCCAATCCTCTTGTGCTGCCAAAGCTAGGAGCACTCTCACCGTCTCGATTCGAGCAACCGGTGCAAACACCTCCTCATAGTCAACTCCTTGACGTTGTACGTAGCCCTTTGCAATAAGTCTTGCCTTGTACTTCACAATGACACCCTTCGTGTCCTTCTGCAACTTGTAAACCCATTTCAAACCTATGGCCTTTTGGTTCGGAGGTCGGGTTACCAAAGTCCACGTGCCATTGCTCTCGATCGCCTTCATCTCCTCATCCGTGGCGTGCATCCAACTTGAGCTTTTGCTCGCCTCTACAAGTTCGCCGGCTCCTCAACTCCGAGTAAACACAAATCGGAGTACTCGAGCGTAACTGGCTTTGCGTACTTGTAGACTTTCTTGAGGGTCTTGTAGCGACGAGGCCCGGAAGAATCCGTTGTGGCTTGCGAAGGAGGCGACAGAAATTGTGTCGGCATTGATGCACTTGAGGAAGACCGTCGAGTCTCAAGCGTGGTAGATGCCGGATCGTTGGCACCCTCGACGTCGGCGTAGTCATCGTGACCATGACCATCATCTTGATTGTCATCATCACTATGCGCCTCGTTGTCGAGATCGCTGCCCGTGTCGTACGCGTCGTTGTCGCTATCACCTTGCGACCCATGCGCGTCGTCGTTGGTGTTGGCACCATGATGATCACTACCATTGTGGTCACCTTGGTTGTGCATCTTGCCAACCACCTGGACGTCCTCCCCCGCATCATCATCAGTTGGAAATTCAACTGTGAATATGTTACTGTTTGGAGCATCGTCGACTGCTGCGCTCCAATTCCACGCTTGGTTTTCTTCAAACACGATGTCGTGTGAAATCCGTAGACGCTTGGTTTGTGGATCGTAGAAGCGGTATGCCTTGGTGCCGGAACTTCTCTCGTATCCGATGAACACCATCTTGGTGCTACGATCGGCAAGCTTTGAGAGATGTGGCTCCGCCGTCTTCACATGCGCCACACACCCAAACGTCCGTAGATGAGACACATTCAGCTTCCGTCCGTAAATTGCTTCATAGGGAGTCTTGCCGATCACTTCCTTCGTTGGAGCCCGGTTGAGAAGATAGACCACCGTCGAGATAGCTTCTCCCCAAAAAGTCCCCGGCAAGTTCTTGCTCTTAAGTAAACTTCTCGCCATGTCAACGACGGTTCGATTGCGCCTTTCAACAACCCCGTTCTGCAGCGGCGTATAAGGTGCCGTGAGGAACCTCTTTATGCCAATATTCTCGCAGTAGTCGTTGAAATCGTTTGACGTAAACTCCCCCCCGCGATATGTCCTTAGAGCGCGAACCTTCAGCTTGTGTTCCATCTCCGTTGCAGTCTTCAGCTTCTTAAACGCTTCAAACGCCTCATCTTTAGATCGTAGGAGAACAACCCACATATATCTCGAGTAGTCATCTACCACTAGGAAGAGATACTTCTTTCCTCCGTGAGTTGCTGGGGTGATAGGGCCACATAGATCACCATGGAGCAGCTCGAGTGCATCACTTGCACGATAGGTAGACTGAGCAGGGAACGGCCTGCGGTGCTGTTTTCCAACCAAGCACCCATCACATACTCGATCAACATGGTCGATAAACGGCATCCCAGATACCATCTCCACCTTCGACATCTTCTTCAAGGCGTAGAAGTTAACGTGTCCAAATCTAGCATGCCATAACCACGAATCATCATCACTCTTGGCGAGCCAACACTCTGGTTGAGATTGATCAAGGTTGAGAATATAGAGCCTGTTCCGTGTGCGATTAACACAGGCTAGCACGTTTCGGAGGTTGTCGAAGATCGTCATCACTCTGTTCTCAATTTCCACCTTGCATCCATTCTCGTCAAGCTTCCCGACAGAGATGATGTTGTTGCGAAGCCTTGGGATGTAGTATACTCCGGTGAGTATGCGATGTTCTCCTGTGAGACCCTCAAAGAGGACAGAACCTTGCCTGCAAATCTCCACATTTGAACCATCACCAAACTTGACCGAGCCTTGAACATCATATTCCAGCTCGAGGAACTTCTCCTTGCACCCCATCATGTGGTTACTAGCACCTGTGTCTAGATACCACGACACGTTCTGACCCCCGGATAACTTTGGTGTTACCTTTTTCTCATGAAGTAGCACCTTCCGGTTTGGTTTCACAACCGCTGTTTGGACGAGATCACAAACTTCGGCCATCAGAAGACCTGGACGTTCGTCTTCCTGCTTCGCCAAATTTGCCTTGATCTCCCGCTTGTTAGGCTCTGGATAATCCTTTGCAAAGTGACCCATCTCGTTGCAGTTATAGCACTTGACCTCGGACATATCCATGTTTCGTGGCTTCCGCTCTTTATATCGGTCCGCCTTACCATGACCTTGTGGCTTGCCTTTTCCTTTGCCTTTTCCGGTTTGTCCGCCGCGCTTCGCGTTGTTTGAGCCTTCACCATCGTCACGCCTTCCTTTGCTACTTGGGGTCTCCCAATCTGCGCGCGAGTACATGAGTTGGTCACCACCTCCTCCTTTGCCTTTCCGACAGCCACGAGCATTCTCTTCCCATGTCCGCAAGCGTCCAACTGCCTCCGTTATGGTCATGTAGTCGATGTCGTAAAGCTGCTCGAGCGTGCCAATGATGTACGTGAATTTATCAGTCACTGAGCTGAAAAACTTCTCCACAATCTCGGTCTCCTCGAGCTTTGCACCAAGCGCGCGGATCTCTCCAACCAATGTAGTCACACGCATGGCATAGTCGTTCACCGATTCAGTTTCCTCCATCTGCAACTTGTGAAATTGGCGCTTCAGCACTTGTGCCCGAGCCTTCGTGACGCGATCTTCTCCGATCCTCATCTCTTTGAGTGCGTTCCACGCCTCTCTTGCTGTCTCGAACACCGCCAATGTCATCAACACGAAATCCGGCACAGACTGGGCTATGGCGGCCATGGCACCTTCGTCGCACTCCTCGTCGACGTCGTCATCCGTGATGGCCTCCCACACTCAAAGGGTTCAGAGAATGATCTACATCTTCACCGCCCACACGCCGTAGTTGGCGTCGGTGAGCATCGAGTACTGGATGGGGATGTTGCGATGCGCTAGTACGTTGGCGCCGCCCGTTCCGCCACCACTAGTTGCTGACTTGGCGCCCTTCTTCACCTTGTCGCTGTCTTGTTCGCCTTGGAACCGCCGTTGCCGGACTTGTTCCCCTTGGAACCGCTGTTGCCGGACTTGACTGGCTCTGCTGCTATTTGGACTAGTACACGATCGTGTTTAGCTCTCACATTTCTGATACCGACCTGAATCCGTCACCCATCTCTTTGTGCAGTTTCGCCCGAACTTGAGTTTCACCCCGGAATGCAACCGTACCAGCAACAACACTTCTGGCGACATTCTGGCACTCCTGTCAGGCTTGTTTCTCCGGCAAAAAGCTAGGGTGCGAAGGAATCAATCTGCTTGCTGATATGCTGGTTCATTTGGCTTAAAAGGAATGAATGAGTCTTCAATAGCAAATGTGCAACACTCCAACATGTTTTTTCCAGAGGGTGCATGAGATCGTTGCTCGGAGAATGGCCCGGTTTGAAGGCGGCAGAATAGTCACATGTCTTCTCACACATATTGCCTCTTGAACATTGTCGGTGGAAAAGACACCTATGGAATCACTGGGATCTTTTCTACGGTTGGCGGGCGCGGGGTTGTGCAAAGAGCGGGTCTGGCGGTCAGCACAAGGATCGTTTACCCAGATTCGGGCCGCGGAGACGCGTAATACCCTAGTCCTGCTTTGATATATATTTGAGTGTTCTTGAGTTCTTGAACTAGCTATGGTGTGTGTCTCGTTCCAAAGATCCGAATCACTCTCCAGTACGCCTCGGGCCTCCTTTTATAGCCAAAAAGGGGTCGTCACAGTGGCACACAGGAGGTGGAAAGGTGTATAGTGGTTGAGTTTATCGTCTGGCACCATCGGACAAACACATTTAATGCGCTGCCGACGTGCCCCTCTTGCTTTATCGGGGACGGCAAGGAAACACGTCCTAGCTGTCGTCGCCTCGCCTGACTCCGACGCGAGTCCGAGCTGACGAGGCGTTGTAGCGCCACGTTGACTGGCTGCTGGGCTGGCGTGGTGGCAGAGTCTTCATGAAGATCTGCATGCCACCACGCAGGTGCTTGCTGAGTCGGTGTGGAGGCCGCACACTGCCACGCAGACGCCTGCCCAGCTGGTTGAGCTAGCAGCTGCATGGGAGCGGCGGTGGAGTCTTGGCAGACGTGGGCCTGGCTGCAGCCCCGCAGATGTCCTCGGCAAGGGTCTTGCCATGGCACCATGGTCGTCCCCGGCAAGGATCTTGCCGGGGGTCTCATGGATTTCCTTGGCAAGGATCTTGCCAAGGATCGTCGTCTTCTGGTTCTCATTTGATCTTGTGTATTTATGATCTCCATAAAGATCTACATGCCACCACGGAGGCGCCTCCCGAGCCTTGGTTCCGATGTGGTTGATGGCGTTGAGATTCCTTGGCACAAGGGCGGCACGCTCTGCTGGCATTGGGCAAGTTGCCCCGGCAAGGCTCTTGCCGGGGCTGCGGAGACTGCACCGGCAATGCTCTTGCCGGGGCTGCGGAGACTGCCCCGGCAAGGGTCTTGCCGGGGGAGTCCACTTTGCTCCATTGCTCTTTGTGTCTCCGGTCTTCGCGTTGCTTTGGTTGTCTTGTGCTCCGGCTTCCCTCCTCTGCCCTGCTCAGTGCGGCCGCAGGTGCGGCTCTGACTGCCCGTTGATACGTCTCCAATGTATCTATAATTTTTGATTGCTCCATGCTATATTATCTACTGTTTTGGACATTATTGGGCTTTATTATCCACTTTTATATTATTTTTGGGACTAACCTATTAACCGGAGGCCCAGCCCAGAATTGCTGTTTTTGCCCATTTCAGAGTTTCACAGAAAAGGAATATCAAACGGAGTCCAAACGGAATGAAACCTTCGGGAACGTGATTTTCTCACCGAACATGATCCAGGAGACTTGGACCCTACCTCAAGAAATAAAGGAGGAAGCCACGAGGTAGGGGGGCGCGTCTACCCCCCTCCCCCAGCCGCGCCCTCCATCCTCGTGGGCCCCCTGTTGCTCCACCGACGTACTCCTTCCTCCTATATATACATACGCACCCCCAAACGATCAAATACGGATCCAGAACCCTAATTCCACCGCCGTAACTTTCTGTATCCACGAGATCCCATCTTGGGGCCTATTCCAGAGCTCCGTCGGAGGGGGCATCCATCACGGAGGGCTTCTACATCAACATCATAGCCTCTCCGATGAAGTGTGAGTAGTTTACCTTAGACCTTCGGGTCCATAGTTATTAGCTAGATGGCTTCTTCTCTCTTTTTGGATCACAATACAATGTACTCCCCCTCTCTTGTGGAGGTCTATTCGATGTATTCTTGTTTTTGCGGTGTGTTTGTTGACACCGATGAATTCTGGGTTTATGATCAATATTATCTATGAACAATATTTGAATCTTCTCTGAATTCTTTTATGTATGATTGGTAATCTTTGCAAGTCTCTTCGAATTATCAGTTTGGTTATCTTTCTTGCAATGGGAGAAGTGCTTAGCTTTGGGTTCAATCTTGCGGTGTCCTTTCCAAGTGACAGTAGGGGCAGCAAGGCACGTATTGTATTGTTGCCATCGAGGATAACAAGGTGTTTTTTTATCATATTGCATGAATTTATCCCTCTACTTCATGTCATCTTGCTTAAGGCGTTACTCTGTTTTCATGAACTTAATACTCTAGATGCATGTTGGATAGCGGTCGATGAGTGGAGTAATAGTAGTAGATGCAAGCAGGAGTCGGTCTACTTGTCTCGGACGTGATGCCTATATACATGATCATACCTAGATATTCTCATAACTATGCTCAGTTCTGTCAATTGCTCAACAATAATTCGTTCACCCACCGTAAAATATATATGCTCTTGAGAGAAGCCACTAGTTAAACCTATGGCCCCCGGGTCTATCTTCATCATATTAATCTTCCAATACTTAGTTATTTCCTTTGCTTTTTTACTTTGCTTTTATTTTACTTTGCATCTTTATCACAAAAATACCAAGAATATTATCCTATCATATCTCACTCTCGTAAGTGACCGTGAAGGGATTGACAACCCCTTATCGCGTTGGTTGCGAGGAGTTATTTGTTTTGTGCAGGTGCAAGGGACTCGTGCGTAGCCTCCTACTGGATTGATACCTTGGTTCTCAAAAACTGAGGGAAATACTTACGCTACTTTGCTGCATCATCCTTTTCTCTTCAAGGAAATCCAACGCAGTGCTCAAGAGGTAGCAAGAAGAATTTCTGGCACCGTTGCCGGGGAGGTTCGCGCAAGTCAAGATTTGACTCCCGACAATGAGCCATTTCTGGCACCGTTGCTGGGGAATCTACGCAAAAGTCAACATACCAAGTACCCATTACAACCCTTATCTCCCGCATTACATTATTTGCCATTTGCCTCTCGTTTTCCTCTCGCCCACTTCACCCTTGCCGTTTAATTTGCCCTCTCCCTCTATCCTCCCTCTCTTTCTCTATTTACCTCCTTTTGCCCGCTTGCTTTTTGTTTGCTTGTGTGTTGGATTGCTTGCTTGTCATGATGGCTCAAGATAACACTAAATTGCGTGACTTTACCAATGCCAACAACAATGATTTTATTAGCACTCTGATTGCTCCTCTTACCGATACTGAATCTTGTGAAATTAATGCCGCTTTACTGAATCTTGTCAAGAAAGATCCGTTTTCCGGCCTTCCTAGTGAAGATGTCGCTACCCATCTAAATAGCTTCATTGATTTGTGTGATATGCAAAAGAAGAAAGATGTGGACAATGATATTGTTCAGTTGAAGCAATTTCCTTTTTTCCTTAGAGATCGTGCTAAAACTTGGTTTTCGTCTTTGCCTAAAAATAGTATTGATTCTTGGAACAAGTGCAAAGATGTTTTTATCTCTAATTATTTTCCTCCCGCTAAGATCATCTCCCTTAGAAACGATATTATGAATTTTAAGCAACTTGATCATGAACATGTTGCACAAGCTTGGGAGAGGATGAAATTAATGATACGTAATTGCCCTACTCATGGTTTGAATTTGTGGATGATTATACAAAATTTTTATGCCAGATTGAATTTTGCTTCTAGAAATCTTTTAGATTCGGCCGCGGGAGGCACTTTTACGGAAATCAGTTTAGGAGAAGCTACCAAACTCCTAGATAATATTATGGTTAATTATTCTCAATGGCATACTAAAAGATCTACTAATAAAAAGGTGCATGTGATAGAAGAAATTAATGTTTTGAGTGAAAAGATGGATGAACTTATGAAATTATTTGCTAGTAAGAGTGTTTCTTCTGATCCTAATGATATGCCCTTGTCTACTTTGATTTAGAATAATAATGAATCTATGGATGTGAATTTTGTTGGTAGAAACAATTTTGGTAACAACGCGTATAGAGGAAATTTTAATCCTAGGCCTTATGCTAGTAATCCCTCTAATAATTATGGTAATTCTTACAACAATTCTTATGGAAATTATAATAAGATGCCCTCTGATTTTGAATCTAATATTAAAGAATTTATTACTTCACAAAAGAATTTCAATGCTTTGATTGAGGAAAAATTGCTTAAGATTGATGATTTGGCTAGGAACGTTGATAGAATTTCTCTTGATGTTGATTCTTTAAAGCTTAGATCTATTCCTCCTAAGCATGATATCAATGAGTCTCTCAAAGCCATGAGAATTTCCATTGATGAGTGCAAAGAAAGAACTGCTAGGATGCGTGCTCAGAAAGATGCCTTTATAAGAGCGTGTTCTTCTAGTTCCTATGAAAATAAAATGAAGATCTAAAAGTTATTGATGTGTCCTCTATTAAATCTTTGTTTTGCAATACGAATCTTGATAATGATGGGAATGAATATGATCCACCTTTACCTAGAAGGCGTTCCAAAAATTCGGAGTTTTTAGATCTTGATGCTAAATTTGATGAAAGTGGGATTGAGGAAATTAAAACCCTAGATGTTGCTAAACCCACTATTTTGGATTTCAAGAAATTTAATTATGAAAATTTCTCTTTGATTGATTGTATTTCCTTGTTGGAGTCCATGCTAAATTCTCCTCATGCTTATAGTCAAAATAAAGCATTTACTAAACATATTGTTGATGCCTTGATGCAATCTTATGAAGAAAAACTTGAGTTGGAAGTTTCTATCCCTAGAAAACTTTATGATGAGTGGGAACCAACTATTAATATTAAGATTAAAGATCATGAGTTCTTTGCTTTATGTGATTTGGGTGCTAGTGTTTCCACGATTCCAAAGACTTTGTGTGATTTGTTAGGTTTCCGTGATTTTGATGATTGCTCTTTAAACTTGCACCTTGCGTATTCCACTATTAAGAAACCAGTGGGAAGAATCAATGATGTTCTTATTGTCGCAAATAGAAATTGTGTGCCTGTAGATTTAATTGTTCTTGACATAGATTGCAATCTTTCATGTCCTATTATCCTTGGTAGACCTTTCCTTAGAACGATTGGTGCAATTATTGATATGAAGGAAGGAAATATTAGATTCAAATTTGCGTTAAGGAAAGGCATGGAACACTTTCCTAGAAATAAAATTAAATTACATTATGAATCTATTATGGGAGCCACTTATGGATTTCCTACCAAAGATGACAATACCTAGATCTATCCTTGCTTTTTATGCCTAGCTAGGGGCGTTAAACGATAGCGCTTGTTAGGAGGCAACCCAATTTTATTTTTATTCCTTAATTTTTTTCTCCTGTTTAGTAATAAATAATTTACCTAGCCTCTGTTTTGGTTGTGTTTTTGTGTTTAATTAGTGTTTGTGCCAAGTAGAACCGTTGGGAAGACTTGGGGAAAGTCTTGATATCTTGCTGTAAAAAACAGAAACTTTAGCGCTCATGAGAACTGCTTCCATTTTGACTTGGAAAGTGCTATTTAGCTAATTCTTTTTGAAGATGATTAATATATAAATTCCTCACGTCCAGCAATTTAATTTAGAATTTTTGGGGTTCCAGATGTTGCGCTAGTTACAGATTACTACAGACTGTTCTGTTTTTGACAGATTCTGTTTTTCGTCTGTTGTTTGCTTATTTTGATGAATCTATGGCTAGTAAAATAGTTTATAAACCATAGAGAAGTTGTATTACAGTAGGTTTAACACCAATATAAATAAAGAATGAGTTCATTACAGTACCTTGAAGTGGTCTTTTGTTTTCTTTCGCTAACGGAGCTCACGAGATTTTCTACTTTGTGTTTTGTGTTGTGAAGTTTTCAAGTTTTGGGTAAAGATTTGATGGATTATGGAATAAGGAGTGGCAAGAGACTAAGCTTGGGGATGCCCATGGAACCCCAAAGATAATATAAGGACACCTAAAAGCCAAAGCTTGGGGATGCCCCGGAAGGCATCCCCTCTTTCGTCTACTTCTATCGGTAACTTTACTTGGAGCTATATTTTTATTCACTACATGATATGTGTTTTGCTTGGAGCATCTTGTATGATTTGAGTCTTTGCTTTTTAGTTTACTACAATCATCCTTGCTGTACACACCTTTTTGAGAGAGCCATACATGATTGGGAATTTGTTTGAATACTCTATGTACTTCACTTATATCTTTTGAGTTATATAGTTTCGCTCTAGTACTTCACTTATATCTTTTAGAGCACGGTGGTGGATTTGTTTTATAGAAACTATTGATCTCTCATGCTTCACTTAGATTATTTTGAGAGTCTTAAATAGCATGGTAATTTGCTTAAATAATCATAAGATGCTAGGTATTCAAGAGTAAAAAATTTCTTATGAGTGTTTTGAATACTAAGAGAAGTTTGATGCTTGATGATTGTTTTGAGATATGGATGTAATAATATCAAAGTCGTGCTAGTTGAGTAGTTTTGAATTTGAGAAATGCTTGTGTTGAAGTTTGCAAGTCCCGTAGCATGCACGTATGGTAAACGTTATGTAACAAATTTGAAACATGAGGTGTTCTTTGATTGTCCTCCTTATGAGTGGCGGTCGGGGACGAGCGATGGTCCTTTCCTACCAACCTATCCCCCTAGGAGCATGCGCGTAGTGCTTGGTTTTTGATGACCTGTAGATTTTTGCAATAAGTATGTGAGTTATTTATGACTAATGTTGAGTCCATGGATTATGCGCACTCTCACCCTTTCATCATTGCTAGACTCTTCAGTACCTTGCATTGCCCTTTCTCACATTGAGAGTTGGTGCAAACTTCGCCGGTGCATCCGAAACCTGTGATATGATACGCTCTTTCACACATAAACTGTAACACCCTCGATGCGACTATAGCTCCCACGTGTCGAGGCACGACTTAGAGACATAATCGCATTGAAGGCATATGTCGCAAGTTAGGCAATCTTCACAACATCCCATGTAATATGATAATAAAAAGGGAGAAAACATAGTTGGCTTACACTCGCCACGTCAATCAAGTACATAAATAACATTACATCATCCAAACACTCATGGCCCGACTACGGCGCCAAAATGAATGATAACCCAACATGCGACAACGGTCCCGTTCACCCCCAACTGGGCACCACTACTGATCATCGGGAAAGGAAACATAGTAACGTTGTGAGTCTTCGTCGAACTCCCACTTGAGCTCATACGCGTCTCCTGGAGCGGAATCAGCGGGCCTTGCATCTGGTGTAATAGTAATCTATGAGCCACAGGGACTCAGCAATCTCGCACCCTCGCGATCAAGACTATTTAAGCTTTTAGGTAAGGCAAGGGTAAATATAAGTGGAGCTGCAGCAAGCGACTAGCAAGTATGGTGGCTAACTTATTCGCAAAAGAGAGCGAGAAGAGGAGGCAAACGCGAGCGAGAAACTAGAGAGCAACCTGCGCAAACATTACTCCAACACCGTGTCCACTTCCCGGACTCCGCCGAGAAGAGGCCATCACGGTAACACACTCAGTTGATTCATTTTAATTAAGTTAAGGTTCAAGTTATCTACAACCGGACATTAACAAATTCCCATCTGCCCATAACCGCGGGCACGGCTTTCGAAAGTTCAATCCCTGCAGGGGAGTCCCAACTTAGCCCATGACTAGCTCTCACGGTCAACGAAGGAATAGACCTCCTCCCAAGACGTTCCAATCAGACTCGGTATCTCGGTAATTCAAGACACTTCGACAGGTTAAAACAAGACCAGCAACACCGCCCGAATGTGCCGACAAATCCCGATAGGAGCTGCACATATCTCTTTCTCAGGGCACACTCAGATTGTCTTAGGTACGGGTAGGCCAGCCCAGAGTTGCCCCTGGTGGCCACCGGCAGCTGACAGGTGGACCAACACTCAGAGGAGCACTGGCCCGGGGAGGGGGGGAGGGGGGTTTAAAATAAGATGACCCTTGAGTCTGCAGAACGCAAGGGAAAGAAAAGGCTAGGTGGGAAATGGTAAAACCAAGGTTGGGCGTTGCTGGAAAAGCTTTAATCAAGGCGAAATATCAAGGGGTTCCCATTATAACCCAACCGCGTAAGTGGTAGGCATCGTAGCAATGGCATAGCAAAAGAGCGAGCAAACTAGCATAGCAAAGATAGTAGCGATTTCGAGGGTATGATCATCTTGCCTGCACAGTTGTCAGAGTTGACTGGATCCTCAAAAGCAAACTCAACGGGCTCCTCGTTAGCGAACTCGTCTCCCGACTCTACCCAAACAAGACAAACAAGCAACAAGGATACAATCAACCACGTGCAAACTCAAACAACACAATGCAAAGATGATATGCTATGCGGGATGCGATGCGGGATGCAAAATGCAAGATATGACAGGAAATGCATGAACCTGGCCTCAACATGGAAAACCAAGTGTGCCACTGGAAAGATTAGACTAAATCGCTTGAAAACGATATAAAGAACGCCGGAATCGGAGTTACGGTTTGGAAATGGCAAGCGATTCAAATATGACACCGGTCTGCGATTTACAGCAAGTAGGCAACTAAATGCAACGAGATGAACATGCTACAGCACCCAAACATGACAACAAAATACATGGCAGGGATGCACACAAGATGCTTAACAAAAGTCTAGCACTGAGCTACGGCCAAATCATCCATTAACAGGTTCAACCAAGCATGGCAAAAATGCAAATGGCAAACATATCTCAGACTTAGTGAAATTAACACTTGTCTGGAATTTCAGATCAGGTAGCCCTCTTCGGAGCAACAAAACTACATGCTACATGACCTGAGCATGGCAAAGTAAAGCATGGCATGGAGCTACTCAAAGAGCTTAACAAAAGTCCCTTAGTGACCTTGAACCAAAAGGGATCAGAAAATACAATTGCAAGCATGTGAACATAGCAAAAACATAATCAGTTTTCAGACTTAGTGAAAACTGGGACATGCTCAAACATAACTCACGAAGGCATGTTTACGAGCTCGATGCACTCACTACGGTGCATGTCATGGCAAGACAAGCATACACCCATCAAGAAGGCACAAAATGCAAGCCAGACATGGCAATAACAATAGCATAGCATGCACGGATCAACTACAATAACATCGACAAAATCGCAAACAAGTTGACGATCTGCCCAGATTCGCAATGAAGCAAAAGTAGAGCTCGATTGACTCAAGATAGGGTGCTCCATATATGCAAACAAAGACATGGATGGATAGAGCACTACAAGGTTAACAAAACTCCCTTACTGGTCATCCTCAAAAGAGGCACGGATCACTAGCAAACAACATGAACATATGGCATCATGAACTAAACAATCCCAGGACTTAGTGAAACTACTAAGTCCCTGAAAACAGATTTACCGGGTGCCTCACTTTGCAAGCTTGCACAAGTCACTACACACATCCTAAAAATACATGGGTTGCACCTCTGGAAAGATGACAAAACCCTTAACAAAACACATGTAGAACTCATGGGCATATCATGCACACAATAATCATGGCAAAAATGACAAAAGTGCTAAACGGAGTAGCAGATCTGACAATTAACTCAAGTAGCCCTCTTCTAACAGCATTTCGGGCATCAAGATGAGCTCAAATGAAAATCATGCAATGTAATGAAATGATGCACTCTCTGAGATGAACATTTTGATATGCTATATGCATGAATCGGAGCTACGGATGCAAAGTTACGGAGCCGTGAACATGGGCACTTGGATTGAAATCTCTGGGACGTGGGAGAAAAAAAAACGACCTAGGGTTTTCCAGATCTGGATCGGGCCCGGAACACTGTAGCGGCGGCGTGGTTCCCGATGATGACCGTCACTAGAGAAGGAACGGCCGGCGGGGCGAGGTCGTCGGACCGGCTGGACGGCGCCGACGTCGGAGAGGAGGCGCGAGCTCGCCGGAGCAACGAAGAGGTGGCGGGCG
>NC_041392.1:720079127-720088626 GCF_002162155.2 Triticum dicoccoides
TCGCCTGGGCCGGGCGGGCCGGCGCCGGTGGGAGATGGCGGCTGCCACCTGTCGGCGCCCGGATGGCCGGAGGCGGCGGGCGGACGCTGTCCGGCCCCGTCCGGACACGTCCAGCGGCGGCGGCGGATGGATCTAGGGTTTAGGGGGGAGGGGAGACCCGTGAATTTCGGAGGGGGGTGATATTTATAGGCATAGAGGGAGCTAGGAGAGTCCAAATGAGGTGCGGTTTTCGGCCACGCGATCGTGATCGAACGCTCTAGATGATGGAGCAGAGTTTGGTGGGTTTTGGGCCAAATTGGAGGGGTGTTGGGCTGCAACACACACGAGGCCTTTTCGGTCCCTCGGTTAACTGTTGGAGTACCAAACGAAGTCCAAATGGTACGAAACTTGACAGGCGGTCTACCGGTAGTAAACCAAGGCCGCTTGGCAAGTCTTGGTCCAATCCGGAAATGTTTAATCCCCACACACAAAAGAAAGCTAGAAATGACCACCGGAGGAGAACGAAGCGCCGGAATGCAAAACAGACAACGGGGAAAAAGCTCGAATGCATGAGACGAACACGTATGCAGATGCAATGCCCATGATGACATGATATGAGATGCATGACAACGACAACAACACACGGAGACAAAAAGCCGAACCCGAGGAAATAAATATAACTTAACGCCGGAAACGGCAAGAGTTGGAGTACAAATTGGGAAAGTTACATCCGGGGTGTTACAACACTCCACCACTACGAAAGGATCTCGTCCCGAGATCTAGGACTGAAAGAACATCGTGTACTCAGAACGGAGGTGATCCTCGCGTTCCCAGGTAGCTTCACGGTCGGAATGGCGTGACCACTTGACTTTGAGAAATTTGATTGACTTGTTGCGAGTCTTGCGTTCAGTCTCTTCAAGAATAGCAACTGGGTGCTCACGATATGAAAGATCTTCTTGGAGCTCAATGTCCTCGAAGTTGACGGTGTGGTCAGGAGTCTTGAAGCACTTTCTAAGCTGAGAGACATGGAACACGTCATGAACATTTGCAAAGTTTGAAGGAAGCTCGAGTTGATAGGCGAGGTCGCCTCTCTTGCTGACAATCTTGAAAGGTCCCACGTATCTAGGGGCAAGCTTCCCTTTGATACCGAAGTGACGTGTACCTTTCATAGGAGAGACACAGAGGTAAACATGATCTCCGATCTTGAAAGCCAAATCACGGTGGTTACTATCATAGTAGCTCTTCTGGCGGGATTGGGCTGCTTTGAGGTTATCACGAATGACTTTGCACATTTCTTCTGCCTCTGTGATTAAGTCATTACCCAAAAACTGACGTTCACCAGTTTTGGACCAGTTCAGAGGGGTACGGCACTTCCTGCCATACAGAATTTCAAACGGGGCCTTGCCCGAACTTGCTTGAAAACTGTTGTTGTAGGAGAATTCAGCATAAGGAAGACAATCCTCCCACTTCTCGCTGAAGGAGATCACACAAGCCCTGAGCATATCTTCAAGAGTCTGGTTGACACGCTCGACTTGACCGCTTGTTTGAGGATGGAAAGCTATGCTGAAGCGGATGTTCGTGCCCATGGCCTTCTGAAAAGAATCCCAAAACTTCGAGGTAAAGATGCTGCCACGGTCTGAAGAGATCACTTGAGGAATACCGTGCCGAGAGACAATAGGAGAGGTATAGAGTTCCGCCAATTGAGCTGCAGTGATCGACTCTTTGATAGGCAGAAAATGAGCCACTTTGGTGAGTTTGTCGATGAAAATGAATATAGCATCATTGCCACGCTTGGACTTAGGAAACCCAGTCACGAAGTCCATTTCAATGTGGTCAAACTTCCATTCTGGAATGGTAAGAGGTTGGAGGAGACCTGCTGGCCTTTGGTGTTCTGCCTTCACTCTTCTGCAGACATCACATTCATTCACGAATTGAGCGATCTCGCGCTTCATTTGAGTCCACCAATAAGCTTGCTTGAGGTCCTGATACATCTTCGTGCTCCCAGGGTGGATGGAGAGGAGAGAATTGTGAGCCTCGTTCATGATCACTTTACGAAGGTCACCTTTGGGTACAACAATACGATCCTCGAAGAAGAGAGTATCCTTGTCATCAAGGCGGTAGCACTTGTACTTGGGTTGACTCTTGGCAATCCCAATCTTCACCTTTTTCACCATAGCATCAAGAAGCTGGGCTTGGCGAATCTGGTCTTCTAAGGTAGGAGAGACTTGAAGGTTGGCAAGGAAACCTTGAGGAACAACTTGCAGATTAAGTTTGCGGAAAGCTTCACAAAGCTCGGGTTGATAAGGCTTGAGAATCAGACTGTTGCAATAAGCCTTTCTGCTCAATGCGTCAGCAATCACATTGGCCTTGCCTGGAGTATACTCAATACTCGGATTATACTCTTGAATCATTTCGACCCATCGAGTTTGCCTGAGGTTGAGATTAGGCTGAGTGAAGATGTACTTGAGACTCTTGTGATCAGTGAAAATGTCCACTTTTCTTCCCAATGGAAGATGTCTCCAAGTCAAAAGAGCATGCACAACTACCGCCAACTCGAGATCATGAGTGGGGTAGTTCTTCTCATTAGGCTTCTACTGGCGAGATGTATAAGCAACAACTTTCTTCTCTTGCATCAATATTGCGCCAAGACCTTGGAGAGAGGGATCACAAAAGACCTCGTACGGCTTGGATTCATCAGGCGGAGTCAGAACTGGAGCAGTGATCAATTTCTCTTTCAAAGTGTTGAAAGCAATATCACACTCTGGAGACCAAACGTACTTGACGTGCTTCCGGAGAAGATTTGAGAGAGGCTTCGCGATCTTAGAAAAGTTTTCAACGAATCTTCGGCAATAGCTTGCGAGACCGAGAAAACTGCGGAGTTGCTTCACGTTCTGAGGAGGTTCCCAATTCACAATTGCAGACACCTTCTCAGGATTCACGGCAATGACCTTGGCAGAGATGATATGACCAAGATGAAGAACCTCATCAAGCCAAAATTCACACTTGGAGAACTTGGCGTAGAACTGATGTTCCCTGAGCTTATCAAGAACCAAACGCAAATGCTTGGTATGATCTTCCTTGTTCTTCGAGAAAACCAGAATGTCGTCGAGATAGACCAAAACAAAGTCATTGGTGTAGGCGTTGAAGATGAAGTTCATCATGCGAGAAAACGTCGGAGGAGCGTTGACGAGACCAAAAGACATGACAGTGTATTCATATGAACCAAAGCTTATCCTGAAAGCCGTCTTGGGAATATCTTGCTCACGGATTCGAATCTAGTGATAACCCATACGGAGATCAAGCTTGGAGAATACTTGGGCACCTTTGAGTTGTTCGAACAACTCATTGATGTTGGGAAGTGGGTATTTGTTCTCGATGGTCTTCTTGTTCACCGGACGGTAATCAACACAAAGTTGGTCCGTTCCATCCTTCTTCTTCACAAAAAGAACACCAGAACCCCACGGAGAAGAACTAGGCCGGATGAGACCCATTTTCTCTTGAACATCGAGTTGCTTCTTCAGCTCCTTCAACTCTTCAGGTCCGAGCTTGTAAGGACGTTTGCACACAGGTTCCGTACCAGGCTCAAGATCAATTACGAATTCAACTGGCCGGTGCGGAGGCATTCCTGGAAGGTCTTCTGGAAAGGCGTCTTGATATTTGCAAACGACTGGAATTTGCGAGATAGCATCCAATTCACCCCTCTCATTGAGAGAAAATAGACGGATAGTATCATCACGAGCGGCAAAGACAATTACATCCTCAGACAAATGAGTCAATTGAATCTGTCTGGCTGCACAATCAAGCTGAGCCTTGTGCTTAGAAAGCCAATCCATTCCGAGAATAAGATCAATATCCGAGTTACCGAGAACCGTTGGGGAAGCTAGAAACTTGTAGTCACCCAAAGTGATAGTAACCTCCGGGGCAATGGAGTTAGCATGCATGCGCTTACCGGGAGAGACAACTGCTAAAGGACTAGGCAAAATTTGTAAAGGCAAACCATGCTTAGATGAAAACGGTCTCGAGATGAAACAATGCGATGCACCCGTGTCAAAAAGAACTTTTGCAGGAACATCGTTAACAGGAAGGTTACCCATGATGACATCTGACGAGTCCTCTTCCTGAGCTGCATTCATCAAATTGACCTTTGCATGCTTGGGATTATGCTTGACCACAGTTGTACTTGCCGATCTGACAGGAGGAGGAGGAGGAGGAAGACGCCTCTGGTTGAGACACTTGTTGGCATAGTGACCCTTCTGTTGGCACTTGTTGCACGTGACCTCAGAAAGCGGACGGTGATACGGAGCACTCGATCTTGGAGCTTGAGACGAAGTCTTGTTCTGAAAGCCAGGGTTGGGTGGGTGGGAAGAACCACTGCCACCTTTGCTCTTCTGCTGATACGGCTGACGGAACGGAGGAGGAGGAAGCCAAAACTTCTGCTGCTTGGCCACTTGAGTAGAGGAAGAAGGAGTAACATCTCTGGCTCGCTTCTTGGAAGCATCACACCTTAACTGAGCAGCCTCTTGCTTCAGTGCCATGTTGTAGAACTCATTGTATCTCAAGGGCTCAAAGAGAACAAGAGCTAGCTGAATTTCTTCTCTGAGACCACCCCTGAACTGATATATCATGCTCTTCTCATCCGGGACGTCCTGCTTGGCAAAGCGGGCGAGCTTCTGAAACAACTTGTTGTAGTCATAGACAGACAAAGAGCCTTGCTTCAGATTGCGGAATTCCACACGCTTGCTTTCAACCACGCTCTGCGGAATATGATGAGCTCGGAAATCTAGACGGAAATCATCCCAAGTGATAACACGTTCACCTCTGTAGTCCTTGTACTGCTGGAACCATTCTGCAGCTTGATCTTTGAGTTAGAAGGAAGCGAACTTGACAAAGTCCTCAGGCCTGACGTTACTCCACTCGAAATGCTTGCACAGATCCACAAGCCAATCGTCAGCATCGGTTGCCTCAACACAATTGCTGAAAGTCTTTGGCCCATTAGCAAGGAACTGGTTGAGTGAAGCAAAGTGACTCTGATTGCTGCCTTGATTCCCTTGGTTGCCTTGATTGCGCTCTTGAAGAATTTGCATGATCAACTGTGTGTTTGCATTGGTTGGGGCCATCACAACTTGCCATGCCTCTGGAGGAGGTGGAGGTGGTGGCGGATCAGGATTCGGAGTCGTGCGTGTTGGAGGAGCCATCCTAAAGAGGTTGACCACCATTAGCACATTGACAGACAAATATTGAAGCTGAATCCAACGGAATGAAAATTGCAACATATAGTCTTCACATCCGAACAAAATGAACGGATGCATTCCTCTTGAAATGGTCACATATCCATAAATTGAGAAGCCACGTAGAATTAAGGTAGAGAAATAAATCAACAAGGTACGGATCAAGAACGAATAATCGGTAAGAAATCCCAATCTCCAACCAATATCCATGGAAGAAGAACTAGAGCTACTAGAATTGCCACCTATGAAACTCCCGAACCTTTCCGGTTATGCAATCAGGTGTTGGGGATACTGGGGAAGCATAATATCTCACCCAAACTAGAAAATCCTACATCCAGCTGTATCCATCCTTCAACACATAACCAAGAAACCTTCGGAAATCATCTACCTCAACCTTCGAAAAGCATCCGTTATACAAGTTATGGCGATACTCCCGAACTCCCGCCCCAGTACTGGGTGGCGTCGAGGTTATCTCACCAACGAACTGCATAAAAGAGATTTTCGATGTCGGCGTACTAGACTCAGGTATTCCAGAACTGCAATGATAAAATTATGATGACAACACCTCAGAGCTCAACTCCCCGGGACGCTTCCACTAAACCCCTGACAAGAGGCACCAAGACAATGTTCTCATCATAAAACCATCGGAACGATTCCAAGATACCCGCGTGATCCTAAATTTTTTTTAGTGAAATTTGAGAAGAGAAGAGTCAAAACTCTACGTCAGGATGCCTTACTAGAGCGATGAGGAGACTGGGAAGTAAAAAGAATTCCTAAACTCTTCAATATATAATTCCTAAAGACTCAAAACTTTTTTTTTCTAGACGCAACTCGGCCGCTAAAAACGATCAAGCAATGGGGCTCCTAAGGTCAGGGAAGGCTCTGATACCAACTTGTAACACCCTCGATGCGACTATAGCTCCCACGTGTCGAGGCACGACTTAGAGACATAATCGCATTGAAGGCATATGTCGCAAGTTAGCCAATCTACACAACATCCCATGTAATAATATAATAAAAAGGGAGAAAACATAGTTGGCTTACACTCGCCACGTCAATCAAGTACATAAATAACATTACATCATCCAAACACTCATGGCTCGACTACGGCGCCAAAATGAAAGATAACCCAACATGCGACAACGGTCCCGTTCACCCCCAACTGGGCACCACTACTGATCATCGGGAAAGGAAATATAGTAACGTTGTGAGTCTTCGTTGAACTCCCACTTGAGCTCATACGCGTCTCCTGGAGCGGAATCATCGGGCCCTGCATCTGGTGTAATAGTAATCTGTGAGCCACAGGGACTCAGCAATCTCGCACCCTCGCGATCAAGACTATTTAAGCTTTTAGGTAAGGCAAGGGTAAATATAAGTGGAGCTGTAGCAAGCGACTAGCAAGTATGGTGGCTAACTTATTCGCAAAAGAGAGCGAGAAGAGGAGGCCAAGCGCGAGCGAGAAACTAGAGAGCAACCTGCGCAAACATTACTCCAACACCGTGTCCACTTCCCGGACTCCGCCGAGAAGAGGCCATCACGGTAACACACTCAGTTGATTCATTTTAATTAAGTTAAGGTTCAAGTTATCTACAACCGGACATTAACAAATTCCCATCTGCCCATAACCGCGGGCACGGCTTTCGAAAGTTCAATCCCTGCAGGGGAGTCCCAACTTAGCCCATGACAAGCTCTCACGGTCAACGAAGGAATAGACCTCCTCCCAAGATGTTCCGATCAGACTCAGTATCTCGGTAATTCAAGACACTTCGACAGGTTAAAACAAGACCAGCAACACCGCCCGAATGTGCCGACAAATCCCGATAGGAGCTGCACATATCTCTTTCTCAGGGCACACTCAGATTGTCTTAGGTACGGGTAGACCAGCCCAGAGTTGCTCCTGGTGGCCACCGACAGCTGACAGGTGGACCAACACTCAGAGGAGCACTGGCCCGGGGGGGTGGTTTAAAATAAGATGACCCTTGAGTCTGCAGAACCCAAGGGAAAGAAAAGGCTAGGTGGAAAATGGTAGAACCAAGGTTGGGCATTGCTGGAAAAGCTTTAATCAAGGCGAAAGATCAAGGGGTTCCCATTATAACCCAACCGTGTAAGGAACGCAAAATCCGGGAACATAACACCGATATGACGGAAACTAGGGCGGCAAGAGTGGAACAAAACACTAGGCGAGAGGCCGAGCCTTCCACCCTTTACCAAGTATATAGATGCATTAAGATAACATAGCAATATAATGATATCCCAACAAGTAAATAAAAGATGTTCTAACAAGGGACGACCTCCAATCTTCACCTGCAACTAGCAACGCTATAAGAGGGGCTGAGCAAAGCGGTAACATAGCCAATCAACGGTTTGCTAGGGCATTGGTGGGTTAGAGGTTTGACATGGCAATTTGGGAGGCTTGCAAGCAAGTGGTAGGCATCATAGCAATGGCATAGCAAAAGAGCGAGCAAACTAGCAAGGCAAAGATAGTAGTGATTTCGAGGGTATGATCATCTTGCCTGCACAGTTGTCAGAGTTGACTGGATCCTCAAAAGCAAACTCAACGGGCTCCTCGTTAGCAAACTCGTCTCCCGGCTCTACCCAAACAAGACAAACAAGCAACAAGGATACAATCAACCACGTGCAAACTCAAACAACACAATGCAAAGATGATATGCTATGCGGGATGCGATGCGGGATGCAAAATGCAAGATATGACAGGAAATGCATGAACCTGGCCTCAACTTGGAAAACCAAGTGTGCCACTGGAAAGATGAGACCAAATCGCTTGAAAACGATATAAAGAACGCCGGAATCGGAGTTACGGTTTGGAAATGGCAAGCGATTCAAATATGACACCGGTCTGCGATTTACAGCAAGTAGGCAACTAAATGCAACGAGATGAACATGCTACAGCACCCAAACATGACAACAAAATAGATGGCAGGGATGCACATAAGATGCTTAATAAAAGTCTAGCACTGAGCTACGGCCAAATCATCCATTAACAGGTTCAAACGAGCATGGCAAAAATGCAAATGGCAAACATATCTCAGACTTAGTGAAATTAACACTTGTCTAGAATTTCAGATCAGGTAGCCCTCTCCGGAGCAACAAAACTACATGCTACAGGACCTGAACATGGCAAAGTAAAGCATGGCATGGAGCTACTCAAAGAGCTTAACAAAAGTGCCTTAGTGACCTTGAGCCAAAAGGGATCAGAAAATACAATTGCAAGCATGTGAACATAGCAAAAACATAATCAGTTTTCAGACTTAGTGAATACTGGGACATGCTGAAACATAACTCACGAAGGCATGTTTACGAGCTCGATGCACTCACTACGGTGCAAGTCATGGCAAGACAAGCATACACCCATCAAGAAGGCACAAAATGCAAGCTAGACATGGCAAGAACAATGCATAGCATGCACGGATCAACTACAATAACATCGGCAAAATCGCAAACAAGTTGACGATCTGCCCAGATTCGCAACGAAGCAAAAGCAGAGCTCGATTGACTCAAGCTAGGGTGCTCCATATATGCAAACAAAGACATGGATGGATAAATCACTACAAGGTTAACAAAACTCCCTTATTGATCATCCTCAAAAGAGGCACGGATCACTAGGAAACAACATGAACATGTGGCATCATGAACTAAACAATCCCAGGACTTAGTGAAACTACTAAGTCCCTGAAAACAGATTTACCGGGTGCCTCACTTTGCAAGCTTGCACAAGTCACTACACACATCCTAAAAATACATGGGTTGCACCTCTGGAAAGATGACAAAACCCTTAACAAAACACATGTATAACTCACGGGCATATCATGCACACAATAATCATGGCAAAAATGACAAAAGTGCTAAACGGAGTAGCAGATCTGACAATTAACTCAAGTAGCCCTCTTCTAACAGCATTTCGGGCATCAAGATGAGCTCAAATGAAAATGATGCAATGGAATGAAATGATGTACTCTCTGAGATGAACATTTTGATATGCTATATGCATGAATCGGAGCTATGGATGCAAAGTTACGGAGCCGTGAACAGGGGCACTTGGATTGAAATCTCTGGGACTTAGGAGAAAAAAACGACCTAGGGTTTTCCAGATCTGGATCGGGCCCGGAACACTGTAGCGGCGGCGCGGTTCCCGATGATGCGGTCGCTGGAGAAGGAACGGCCGGCGGGGCGAGGTCGCCGGACCGGCTGGACGGCGCCGACGTCGGAGAGGAGGCGCGGGCTCGCCGGAGCAACGAAGAGGTGGCGGGCGGCGGTGGTCCGGCGGGCGCCGC
>NC_041392.1:720089135-720098557 GCF_002162155.2 Triticum dicoccoides
ATGGTGGCTGCCACGTGTCGGCGCGCGGATGGCTGGAGGCGGCGGGTGGACGCTGTCCGGCCCCGTCCGGACACGTCCGGCGGCGGTGGCAGATGGATCTAGGGTTTAGGGGGGAGGGGAGACCCGTGAATTTCGGAGGGGGGGTGATATTTATAGGCATAGAGGGAGCTAGGAGAGTCCAAATGAGGTGCAGTTTTCGGCCACGCGATCGTGATCGAACGCTCTAGATGATGGAGCAGAGTTTGGTGGGTTTTGGGCTAAATTGGAGGGGTGTTGGGCTGCAACACACACGAGGCCTTTTCGGTCCCTCGGTTAACCGTTGGAGTACCAAACGAAGTCCAAATGGTATGAAACTTGACAGGCGGTCTACCGGTAGTAAACCAAGGCCGCTTGGCAAGTCTCGGTCCAATCCGGAAATGTTTAATCCCCACACACGAAAGAAAGCTAGAAATGACCACCGGAGGAGAACGAAGCACCGGAATGCAAAACGGACAACGGGGAAAAAGCTCGAATGCATGAGACAACCACATATGCAGATGCAATGCGCATGATGACATGATATGAGATGCATGACAATGACAACAACACACGGAGAAAAATAGCCGAACCCGAGGAAATAAATATAACTTAACGCCGGAAACGGCAAGAGTTGGAGTACAAATTGGGAAAGTTACATCCGGGGTGTTACAACACTCCACCACTACGAAAGGATCTCGTCCCGAGATCTAGGACTTAAAGAACGCCGGGTACTCAGAACGGAGGTGATCCTCGCATTCCCAGGTAGCTTCACGGTCGGAATGGTGTGACCACTTGACTTTGAGAAATTTGATTGACTTGTTGCGAGTCTTGCGTTCAGTCTCTTCAAGAATAGCAACTGGGTGCTCACGATATGAAAGATCTTCTTGGAGCTCAATGTCCTCGAAGTTGACGGTGCGGTCAGGAGTCTTGAAGCACTTTCGAAGCTGAGAGACATGGAACACGTCATGAACATTTGCAAAGTTTGAAGGAAGCTCGAGTTGATAGGCGAGGTCGCCTCTCTTGATGACAATCTTGAAAGGTCCCACGTATCTAGGGGCAAGCTTCCCTTTGATACCGAAGAGATGAGTACCTTTCATAGGAGAGACACGGAGGTAAACATGATCTCCGATCTCGAAAGCCAAATCACGGTGCTTACTATCATAGTAGCTCTTCTGGCGGGATTGGGCTGCTTTGAGGTTATCACGAATGACTTTGCACATTTCTTCTGCCTCTGTGATTAAGTCATTACCCAAAAGCTGGCGTTCACCGGTTTCGGACCAATTGAGAGGGGTACGGCACTTCCTTCCATACAAAATTTCAAATGGGGCCTTGCCCGAACTTACTTGAAAACTGTTGTTGTAGGAGAATTCAGCATAAGGAAGACAATCCTCCCACTTCATGCCGAAGGAGATCACACAAGCCCTGAGCATATCTTCAAGAATCTGGTTGACACGATCGACTTGACCGCTTGTTTGAGGATGGAAAGCTGTGCTGAAGCGGATGTTCGTGCCCATGGCCTTCTGAAAAGAATCCCAAAACTTCGAGGTAAAGATGCTGCCACGGTCTGAAGAGATCACTTGAGGAATACCATGCCGAGAGACAATACGAGCGGTATAGAGTTCCGCCAATTGAGCTGCAGTGATCGACTCTTTGATAGGCAGAAAATGAGCCACTTTGGTGAGTTTGTCGATGACAACGAGTATAGCATCATTGCCACGCTTGGACTTAGGAAACCCAGTCACGAAGTCCATTTCAATGTGGTCAAACTTCCATTCTGGAATGGCAAGAGGTTGGAGGAGACCTGCTGGCCTTTGGTGTTCTGCCTTCACTCTTCTGCAGACATCACATTCATTCACGAATTGAGCGATCTCGCGCTTCATTCGAGTCCACCAATAAGCTTGCTTGAGGTCCTGATACATCTTCGTGCTCCCAGGGTGGATGGAGAGGAGAGAATTGTGAGCCTCGTTCATGATCACTTTACGAAGGTCACCTTTGGGTACAACAATACGATCCTCGAAGAAGAGAGTATCCTTGTCGTCAAGGCGGTAGCACTTGTACTTGGGTTGACTCTTGGCAATCCCAATCTTCACCTTTTTCACCATAGCATCAAGAAGCTGGGCTTGGCGAATCTGGTCTTCTAAGGTAGGAGAGACCTGAAGGTTGGCGAGGAAACCTTGAGGAACAACTTGCAGATTAAGTTTGCGGAAAGCTTCACAAAGCTCGGGTTGATAAGGCTTGAGAATCAGACTGTTGCAATAAGCCTTTCTGCTCAATGCGTCAGTAATCACATTGGCCTTGCCTGGAGTATACTCAATACTCGGATTATACTCTTGAATCATTTCGACCCATCGAGTTTGCCTGAGGTTGAGATTAGGCTGAGTGAAGATGTACTTGAGACTCTTGTGATCACTGAAAATGTCCACTTTTCTTCCCAATAGAAGATGTCTCCAAGTCAAAAGAGCATGCACAACTGCCGCCAACTCGAGATCATGAGTGGGGTAGTTCTTCTCATTAGGCTTCAACTGGCGAGATGTATAAGAAACAACTTTCTTCTCTTGCATCAATATTGCGCCAAGACCTTAGAGAGAGGCATCACAAAAGACCTCGTACGGCTTGGATTCATCAGGCGGAGTCAGAACTGGAGCAGTGATCAATTTCTCTTTCAAAGTGTTGAAAGCAATATCACACTCCGGAGACCAAACGTACTTGACGTGCTTCTGCAGAAGATTTGAGAGAGGCTTCGCGATCTTAGAAAAGTTTTCAACGAATCTTCGGCAATAGCTTGCGAGACCGAGAAAACTGCGGAGTTGCTTCACGTTCTGAGGAGGTTCCCAATTCACAATTGCAGACACCTTCTCAGGATTCACGGCAATGCCCTTGGCAGAGATGATATGACCAAGATGAAGAACCTCATCAAGCCAAAATTCACACTTGGAGAACTTGGCGTAGAACTGATGTTCCCTGAGCTTATCAAGAACCAAATGCAAATGCTTGGCATGATCTTCCTTGTTCTTCGAGAAAACGAGAATGTCGTCGAGATAGACCAAAACGAAGTCATTGGTGTAGGCGTTGAAGATGAAGTTCATCATGCGAGAAAATGTCGGAGGAGCGTTGACGAGACCAAAAGACATGACAGTGTATTCATATGAACCAAAGCTTGTCCTGAAAGCCGTCTTGGGAATATCCTGCTCACGGATTCGAATCTGGTGAGAACCCATACGGAGATCAAGCTTGGAGAATACTTGGGCACCTTTGAGTTGTTCGAATAGCTCATTGATGTTGGGAAGTGGGTATTTGTTCTTGATGGTCTTCTTGTTCACCGGACGGTAATCAACACAAAGTTGGTCCGTTCCATCCTTCTTCTTCACAAAAAGAACACCACAACCCCACGGAGAAGAACTAGGCCGGATGAGACCCATTTTCTCTTGAACATCGAGTTGCTTCTTCAGCTCCTTCAACTCTTCAGGTCCGAGCTTGTAAGGACGTTTGCACACAGGTTCCGTACCAGGCTCAAGATCACTTACGAATTCAACTGGCCGGTGCGGAGGCATTCCTGGAAGCTCTTCTGGAAAGACGTCTTGATATTCGCAAACGACTGGAATTTGCGAGATAGCATCCAATTCACCCCTCTCATTGAGAGAAACTAGACGGATAGTATCATCACGAGCGGCAAAGACAATTACATCCTCAGACGAATGAGTCAATTAAATCTGTCTGGCTGCACAATCAAGCTGAGCCTTGTGCTTAGAAAGCCAATCCATTCCGAGAATAAGATCAATATCCGAGTTACCGAGAACCATTGGGGAAGCTAGAAACTTGTAGTCACCCAAAGTGATAGTAACCTCCGGGGCAATGGAGTTAGCATGCATGCGCTTACCGGGAGAGACAACTGCTAAAGGACTAGGCAAAATTTGTAAAGGCAAACCATGCTTAGATGAAAACGGTCTCGAGATGAAACAATGCGATGCACCCGTGTCAAAAAGAACTTTTGCAGGAACATTGTTAACAGGAAGGTTACCCATGATGACATCTGACGAGTCCTCTGCCTGAGCTGCATTCATCAAATTGACCTTTGCATGCTTGGGATTATGCTTGACCACAGCTGTACTTGCCGATCTGACAGGAGGAGGAGGAGGAAGACGCCTCTGGTTGAGACACTTGTTGGCATAGTGACCCTTCTGTTGGCACTTGTTGCACGTGACCTTAGAAAGCGGACGGTGATACGGAGCACTCGATCTTGGAGCTTGAGACGAAGTCTTGTTCTGAAAGCCAGGGTTGGGTGGGTGGGAAGAACCACTGCCACCTTTGCTCTTCTGCTGATACGGCTGATGGAACGGAGGAGGAGGAAGCCAAAACTTCTGCTGCTTGGCCACTTGAGTAGAGGAAGAAGGAGTAACATCTCTGGCTCGCTTCTTGGAAGCATCACACCTCAACTGAGTAGCCTCTTGCTTCAGTGCCATGTTGTAGAACTCATCGTATCTCAAGGGCTCAAAGAGAACAAGAGCTAGCTGAATTTCTTCTCTGAGACCACCCCTGAACTGATATATCATGCTCTTCTCATCCGGGACGTCCTGCTTGGCAAAGCGGGCGAGCTTCAGAAACAACTTGTTGTAGTCATAGACAGACAAAGAGCCTTGCTTCAGATTGCGGAATTCCTCACGCTTGCTTTCAACCACGCTCTACGGAATATGATGAGCTCGGAAATCTCGACGGAAATCATCCCAAGTGATAACACGTTCACCTCTGGAGTCCTTGTACTGCTGGAACCATTCTGCAGCTTGATCTTTGAGTTGGAAGGAAGCGAACTTGGCAAAGTCCTCAGGCCTGGCGTTACTGCACTCGAAATGCTTGCACAGATCCACAAGCCAATCGTCAGCATCGGTTGCCTCAACACAATTGCTGAAAGTCTTTGGCCCGTTAGCAAGGAACTGGTTGAGTGAAGCAAAGTGACTCTGATTGCTGCCTTGATTCCCTTGTTGCCTTGATTGTGCTCTTGAAGAATTTGCATGATCAACTGTGTGTTTGCATTGGTTGCGGCCATCACAGCTTGCCATGCCTCTGGAGGAGGTGGAGGTGGTGGCGGATCAGGATTCGGAGTCGTGCGCGTTGGAGGAGCCATCCTAAAGAGGTTGACCACCATTAGCACATTGACAGACAAATATTGAAGCTGAATCCAACGGAATGAAAATTGCAACATATAGTCTTCACATCCGAACAAAATGAACGAATGCATTCCTCTTGAAATGGTCACATATCCATAAATTGATAAGCCACGTAGAATTAAGGTAGAGAAATAAATCAACAAGGTACGGATCAAGAACAAATAATCGGTAAGAAATCCCAATCTCCAACCAATATCCGTGGAAGAAGAACTAGAGCTACTAGAAATCCCACCTATGAAACTCTTGAACCTTTCCGGTTATGCAATCAGGTGTTGGGGATACAGGGGAAGCATAATATCTCACCCAAACTAGCAAATCCTACATCCAGCTGTATCCATCCTTCAACACATAACCAAGAAACCTTCGGAAATCATCTACCTCAACCTTCGAAAAGCATCCGTTATACAAGTTATGGCGATACTCCCGAACTCCCGTCCCAGTACTGGGTGCCGTCGAGGTTATCTCACCAACGAACTGCATAAAAGAGATTTTCGATGTCGGCGTACTAGACTCAGGTATTCCAGAACTGCAATGATAAAATTATGATGACAACACCTCAGAGCTCAACTCCCCGGGACACTTCCACTAAACCCCTGACAGGAGGCACCAAGACAATGTTCTCATCATAAAACCATCGGAACGATTCCAAGATACCCGCGTGATCCTAATTTTTTTTAGTGAAATTTGTGAAGAGAAGAGTCAAAACTCTACGTCAGGATGCCTTACCAGAGCGATGAGGAGACTGGGAAGTAAAAAGAATTCCTAAACTCTCCGATATATAATTCCTAAAGACTCAAAACATTTTTTCTAGACACAACTCGGCCGCTAAAAACGATCAAGCAATGGGGCTCCTAAGGTCGGGGAAGGCTCTGATACCAACTTGTAACACCCTCGATGCGACTATAGCTCCCACGTGTCGAGGCACGACTTAGAGACATAATCGCATTGAAGGCATATGTCGCAAGTTAGGCAATCTTCACAACATCCCATGTAATATGATAATAAAAAGGGAGAAAACATAGTTGGCTTACACTCGCCACGTCAATCAAGTACATAAATAACATTACATCATCCAAACACTCATGGCCCGACTACGGCGCCAAAATGAAAGATAACCCAACATGCGACAACGGTCCCGTTCACCCCCAACTGGGCACCACTACTGATCATTGGGAAAGGAAACATAGTAACGTTGTGAGTCTTTGTCGAACTCCCACTTGAGCTCATACGCGTCTCCTGGAGCGGAATCATCGGGCCCTGCATCTGGTGTAATAGTAAACTGTGAGCCATAGGGACTCAGCAATCTTGCACCCTCGCGATCAAGACTATTTAAGCTTTTAGGTAAGGCAAGGGTAAATATAAGTGGAACTGCCGCAAGCGACTAGCAAGTATGGTGGCTAATTATTCGCAAAAGAGAGCGAGAAGAGGAGGCCAAGCGCGAGCGAGAAACTAGAGAGCAACCTGCGCAAACATTACTCCAACACCGTGTCCACTTCCCGGACTCCGCCGAGAAGAGGCCATCACGGTAACACACTCAGTTGATTCATTTTAATTAAGTTAAGGTTCAAGTTATCTACAACCGGACATTAACAAATTCCCATCTGCCCATAACCGCAGGCACGACTTTCGAAAGTTCAATCCCTGCAGGGGAGTCCCAACTTAGCCCATGACAAGCTCTCACGGTCAACGAAGGAATAGACCTCCTCCCAAGACGTTCCGATCAGACTCGGTATCTCGATAATTCACGACACTTCGACAGGTTAAAACAAGACCAGCAACACCGCCCGAATGTGCCGACAAATCCCGATAGGAGCTGCACATATCTCTTTCTCAGGGCACATCAGATTGTCTTAGGTACGGGTAGGCCAGCCCAGAGTTACCCCTGGTGGCCACCAACAGCTGACAGGTGGACCAACACTCAGAGGAGCACTGGCCCGGGGGGGGGGGGTTTAAAATAAGATGACCCTTGAGTCTGCAAAACCCAAGGGAAAGAAAAGGCTAGGTGGCAAATGGTAGAACCAAGGTTGGGCGTTGCTGGAAAAGCTTTAATCAAGGCGAAAGATCAAGGGGTTCCCATTATAACCCAACCGCGTAAGGAACGCAAAATCCGGGAACATAACACCGATACAACGGAAACTAGGGCGGCAAGTGTGGAACAAAACACTAGGCGAGAGGCCGAGCCTTCCACCCTTTACCAATTATATAGATGCATTAAGATAACATAGCAATATAATGATATCCCAACAAGTAAATAAAATATGTTCCAACAAGGGACGACCTCCAATCTTCACCTGCAACTAGCAACGCTATAAGAGGGGCTGAGCAAAGCGGTAACATAGCCAATCAACGGTTTGCTAGGACATTGGTGGGTTAGAGGTTTGACATGGCAATTTGGGAGGCTTGCAAGCAAGTGGTAGGCATCATAGCAATGGCATAGCAAAAGAGCGAGCAAACTAGCATAGCAAAGATAGTAGTGATTTCAAGGGTATGATCATCTTGCTTGCATAGTTGTCAGAGTTGACTGGATCCTCAAAAGCAAACTCAACGGGCTCCTCGTTAGCGAACTCGTCTCCCGGCTCTACCCAAACAAGACAAACAAGCAACAAGGATACAATCAACCACGTGCAAACTCAAACAACACAATGCAAAGATGATATGCTATGCGGGATGCGATGCGGGATGCAAAATGCAAGATATGACAGGAAATGCATGAACCTGGCCTCAACTTGGAAAACCAAGTGTGCCACTGGAAAGATGAGACTAAATCGCTTGAAAACGATATAAAGAACGCCGGAATCGGAGTTACGGTTTGGAAATGGCAAGCGATTCAAATATGACACCGGTCTGCG
The DNA here is from genome assembly GCF_002162155.2 of Triticum dicoccoides. Taxonomy (NCBI): domain Eukaryota; kingdom Viridiplantae; phylum Streptophyta; class Magnoliopsida; order Poales; family Poaceae; genus Triticum; species Triticum dicoccoides. Next base: position 720,097,165 of record NC_041392.1, read on the forward strand.
ATTTACAGCAAGTAGGCAACTAAATGCAACGAGATGAATATGCTACAGCACCCAAACATGACAACAAAATACATGGCAGGGATGCACACAAGCTTCTTAACAAAAGTCTAGCACTGAGCTACGGTCAAATCATCCATTAACAGGTTCAAACAAGCATGGCAAAAACGCAAATGGCAAACATATCTCAGACTTAGTGAAATTAACACTTGTCTGGAATTTCAGATCAGGTAGCCCTCTTCAGAGCAACAAAACTACATGCTACAGGACCTGAACATGGAAAAGTAAAGCATGGCATGGAGCTACTCAAAGAGCTTAACAAAAGTCCCTTAGTGAGCTTGAGCCAAAAGGGATGAGAAAATACAATTGCAAGCATGTGAACATAGCAAAAACATAATCAGTTTTCTGACTTAGTGAAAACTGGGACATGCTGAAACATAACTCACGAAGGCATGTTTACGAGCTCGATGCACTCACTACGGTGCAAGTCATGGCAAGACAAGCATAGACCCATCAAGAAGGCACAAAATGCAAGCTATGCATGGCAAGAACAATGGCATAGCATGCACGGATCAACTACAATAACATCGGCAAAATCGCAAACAAGTTGACGATCTGCCCAGATTCGCAACGAAGCAAAAGCAGAGCTCGATTGACTCAAGCTAGGGTGCTCCATATATGCAAACAAAGACATGGATGGATAAATCACTACAAGGTTAACAAAACTCCCTTATTGATCATCCTCAAAAGAGGCACGGATCACTAGGAAACAACATGAACATGTGGCATCATGAACTAAACAATCCCAGGACTTAGTGAAACTACTAAGTCCCTGAAAACAGATTTACCGGGTGCCTCACTTTGCAAGCTTGCACAAGTCACTACACACATCCTAAAAATACATGGGTTGCACCTCTGGAAAGATGACAAAACCCTTAACAAAACACATGTGGAACTCACGGGCATATCATGCACACAATAATCATGGCAAAAATGACAAAAATGCTAAACGGAGTAGCAGATCTGACAATTAACTCAAGTAGCCATCTTCTAACAGCATTTCGGGCATCAAGATGAGCTCAAATGAAAATGATGCAATGGAATGAAATGATGTACTCTCTGAGATGAACATTTTGATATGCTATATGCATGAATCGGAGCTACGGATGCAAAGTTACGGAGCCGTGAACAGGGGCACTTGGATTGAAATCTCTGGGACTTAGGAGAAAAAAAAGACCTAGGGTTTTCCAGATCTGGATCGGGCCCGGAACACTGTAGCGGCGGCGCGCTTCCCGATGATGACCGTCGCTGGAGAAGGAACGGCCGGCGGGGCGAGGTCGCCGGACCGGCTGGACGGCGCCGACGTCGGAGAGGAGGCGCGGGCTCGCCGGAGCAA
>NC_041392.1:720098822-720101997 GCF_002162155.2 Triticum dicoccoides
GCCTGGGCCGGGCGGGCCGGCGGTGGTGGGAGATGGTGGCTGCCACGTGTCGGCGCGCGGATGGCTGGAGGCGGCGGGTGGACGCTGTCCGGCCCCGTCCGGACACGTCCGGCGGCGGCGGCAGATGGATCTAGGGTTTAGGGGGGAGGGGAGACCCGTGAATTTCGGAGGGGGGGTGATATTTATAGGCATAGAGGGAGCTAGGAGAGTCTAAATGAGGTGCAGTTTTCGGCCACGCGATCGTGATCGAACGCTCTAGATGATGGAGCAGAGTTTGGTGGGTTTTGGGCCAAATTGTAGGGGTGTTGGGCTGCAACACACACGAGGCCTTTTCGGTCCCTCGGTTAACCGTTGGAGTACCAAACGAAGTCCAAATGGTACGAAACTTGACAGGCGGTCTACCGGTAGTAAACCAAGGCCACTTGGCAAGTCTCGGTCCAATTCGGAAATGTTTAATCCCCACACACGAAAGAAAGCTAGAAATGACCACTGGAGGAGAACGAAGCGCCGAAATGCAAAACGGACAACGGGGAAAAAGCTCGAATGCATGAGACGAACACGTATGCAGATGCAATGCACATGATGACATGATATGAGATGCATGACAACGACAACAACACATGGAGACAAAAAGCCAAACCCGAGGAAATAAATATAACTTAATGCCGGAAACGGCAAGAGTTGGAGTACAAATTGGGAAAGTTACATCCGGGGTGTTACATAAACCTTCTTATATCTTTCTCAAAACCACCACCATACCTACCTATTATGGCATTTCCATAGCCATTCCGAGATATATTGCCATGCAACTTTCCACCATTCCATTTATCATGACACATTCATCATTGTCATATTGCTTAGCATGATCATGTAGTTGACATAGTATTTGTGGCAAAGCCACCGTTCATAATTTTTTCATACATGTCACTCTTGGTTCATTGCATATCCCGGTACACCGCCGGAGGCATTCATATAGAGTCATCTTTTGTTCTAGTATCGAGTTATAATCATTGAGTTGTAAATAAACAGAAGTGTGATGATCATCATTTTCTAGAGCATTGTCCCAAGTGAGGAATAAAAAAAGAGAAAGGCCATAAAAAAGAAGGCCCAAAAAAATGAGAGAAAAAGAGAGAAGGGACAATGCTACTATCCTTTTCCACACTTGTGCTTCAAAGTAGCACCATAATCTTCATGATAGAGAGTCTCTTGTTTTGTCACTTTCATATACTAGTGGGAATTTTTCATTATAGAACTTGGCTTGTATATTCCAACAATGGGCCTCCTCAAGTGCCCTAGGTCTTCGTGAGCAAGCAAGTTGGATGCACACCCACTTAGTTTCTTTTGTTGAGCTTTCATACATTTATAGCTCTAGTGCATCCGTTGCATGGCAATCCCTACTCCTTGCATTAATATCAATCGATGGGCATCTCCATAGCCCATTGGTTAGCCTCGTTGATGTGAGACTTTCTCCTTTTTTTGTCTTCTCCACATAACCCCCATCATCATATTTTATTCCACCCATAGTGCTATGTCCATGGCTCGCGCTCATATATTGCGTGAAAGTTTATAGGTTTGAGATTACTAAAGTATGAAACAATTGCTTGGCTTGTCATCGGGGTTGTGCATGATGAGAGCATTCTTGTGTGACAAAAATGGAGCATGACTAAACTATATGATTTTATAGGGATGAACTTTCTTTGGCCATGTTATTTTGAGAAGACATAATTGCTTAGTTAGTATGCTTGAAGTATTATTATTTTTATGTCAATATGAACTTCTATCTTCAATCTTTCGGATCTGAATATTCATACCACAATTAAGAAGAATTACATTAAAATTATGCCAAGTAGCACTCCACATCAAAAATTCTGTTTTTATCATTTACCTACTCGAGGACGAGCAGGAATTAAGCTTGGGGATGCTTGATACGTCTCCAACGTATTTATAATTTTCGAGTGCTCCATGCTATATTATCTACTATTTTGGACATTATTGGGCTTTATTATCCACTTTTATATTATTTTTAGGACTAACCTATTAACCGGAGGCCCAGCCCAGAATTGCTGGGTTTTTTCCTATTTCAGAGTTTCGCAGAAAAGGAATATCAATCGGAGTCAAAACGGAATGAAACCTTCGGGAGCGTGATTTTCTCACCGAACATGATCCAGGAGACTTGGACACTACGTCAAGAAATAAAGGAGGAAGCCATGCCCTCCACCCTCGTGGGCCCCCTGTTGCTCCACCAACGTACTCCTTCCTCCTATATATACCTACGTACCCCCCAAATGATCAAATACGGAGCCAAAACCCTAATTCCATCGCCGTAACTTTCTGTATCCACGAGACCCCATCTTGGGGCCTGTTCCGGAGCTCCGCCGGAGGGGGCATCCATCACGGAGGGCTTCTACATCAACACCATAGCCTCTCCGATGAAGTTTGAGTAGTTTACCTCAGACCTTCGAGTCCATAGTTATTAGCTAGATGGCTTCTTCTCTCTTTTTGGATCTCAATACAATGTTCTCCCCCTCTCTTCTGGAGATCTATTCGATGTAATCTTCTTTTTGCGGTGTGTTTGTTGAGATCGATGAATTCTGGGTTTATGATCAAGATTATCTATGAAAAATATTTGAATCTTCTCTGAATTCTTTTATGTATGATTGGTTATCTTTACAAGTCTCTTCGAATTATCAGTTTGGTTTGGCCTACTAGATTGATCTTTCTGGCAATGGGAGAAGTGCTTAGCTTTGGGTTCAATTTTGCGATGTCCTTTCCTAGTGACAGTAGGGGCAGCAAGGCACGTATTGTATTGTTGCCATCGAGGATAACAAGATGTTTTTTTATCATATTGCATGAATTTATCCCTCTACTTCATGTCATCTTGCTTAAGGCGTTACTCTGTTTTCATGAACTTAATACACTAGATGCATGCTGGATAGCGGTCGATGAGTGGATTAATAGTAGTAGATGCAGGCAGGATTCGGTCTACTTGTCTCGGACGTGATGCCTATATACAAGATCATACCTAGATATTCTCATAACTATGCTCAATTTACTAAGTGGACTTGGGTCGTGGTATTCAAGACGCCCGCGCCCCACGATCACAGGGTGGAGAACTCACCCATCCCCTTGATTTGTGCTTGCTCGCCATGTGTCCCTCATGCCCCCGAGGTGGCAG